>NW_015507466.1:15207-43871 GCF_001515645.1 Sinocyclocheilus grahami | reverse complement strand
CGCCCCCACATGTCTACATCACTATGTGGGAAGATTTGCATAACGCCGCCCAAAAGTTCACGCAAAGAAAGAAGGCATAACTTTTATTCTCGCTGTAGTATTGTTGCTGCAGCCATGTTCTGAAGACGCTTGTGTGATTCGTTGTGAAAACGAAACTATTTTGTTTGGTCTTCCAAAAGAGGACGATATCCGCTTTGTCACGCCTGGAGGTGATCTGTTCTGGTCGCACCGTGGACAAAGCCCGGGGTCGTCACATGTGCTTGCCGCTCCTTCGTCGGATCCGCCGTTCTCAACCCCACCGTCTCTGCTCACTCTAGCCCGGCCTCAGCTCACGCTAAGCCGAGGCTTTCCGCTCACGCTAGGTCGCTGTGTTTTTCGTTGTGAAAGCAAAACTACTTTGTTTGGTCTTCCAAAAGAGGACACGACTACAAAGCAGTGGTTAAGTTGTATTTACAACACTGTTCCAGAACACTTCAACCTAGGGTGACCATACGTGCCATTTGCTAAAATATCTTTGATGTCATACACCGATCGGTCTGCACACGCAAACAAAGCCAAAACCTAGATATTTTAGGCAATATAGAAATCCTGGCCAAAACGCGTCCTGGGAAAATGGCACGAATACAAGCCTCAAATTAGAAATTTGATCGCATATCTGCTGCCACTGCCAGACAAAAAACGACGACAGCTGTGGTTAAACGCGAAACGAGCAGACTGGACAGAAACGAACGTCAAAAATGCTCGCGCACACTTCTTATCAGAAAAGGTTCAATAAATTATATTTTTTTGTTGTCATCTTCATCTTGACTAGATAGACACGGTGAGGTTGTCTTTACTACACGTCAGATGTGATCACCTCATAGTAACAATCCTGTCAGATCGTCCATCCTTTGAGTGAGAGTGTAACGTTACAGCTCGGCCGATCTGGTTTCGTGGTTAAAGTGAACCTTTTCCACATGTTTCCGTGTTGTTGTTGTTGTTGCTCAGCAATGGCATGGATGTGATGTTGTCTGGGGGTTTGGCTAAAGGAGAGTGGGACGGTGGGCGGTGCTCGGGGGGGGGTGACTGAAGGACGGCGACTGTGTAGTTCTGACGTCAACTTTTTACGGAAGTCACAACGGTTTGTGAAAAATCACAGCTACTTTATGCAGGCTGTGTGCATTTTACTGTGGACTGACTGTTTTGAAACTTATATGGTAGTTAAATAGCCCCTAGACCTCAGTTATCATGAAAAAAGCCAGGAATTTTCAGTTTTGACAATATGTGACCTTTAATAAACTAGTACATAAATGAATAAACAATCAAACAACTAAATAAATGAACAAATTAGTATATTAACAAATGAATGAATGAATGATTAAATGAATAAGTAAACAATACATTAAACAAATGACTAAAATGAACAAATTAATGAATTAATAAATAATTAAATGAACAAAACATGACTAAATGAATAAGTAAATAAATGAACAAACAATTGACTAAACGAATGAATGAATGAATGAATGAATGAATGAATATGAGGATGGTGAAGGGTTTGAATATACGGGAATGTTTGAATCTCAGAGGAGCACAAGGCCTGCGGCGGAGAGAATAAACACGCGACATGCGTTAGCAAGTCGCTTCATATGCATCCATACGTGATTGTGTGGGAAGAGCTTTGAACGTCACTCTCCTGCTCCAGTGATTCAGAAGAAACTGACTCACCAAAACACAGAATCCATTTCTGTGTTTATAGCTGTGATTAAAGGCTATAAAGATCAGCATCATGAACTTTATCAATTAACTTTGACTCAGATGCAGGTCTAAATAAAGGCATCAGATGCGTTTCTATGTCGGCCGACATCACTGTAATGAGTGGGTTTAATTCAGGCCACTCTTTCGTTCTCCATTATAGCATCAGATCCTCCTTTGCCAAGATGCACCCACTGGAAGCCGAGCTGGCCGCTTGACTCACGGCTCATGGGACGGGCGCTGCTAAAATACTGCGCTGGTACAGAATGCAGTGCATTTGTGTCTGACATGACCTCCAGTGACTCAGTCACTCCTGAGATGATGAAACAACTTTATTACAGAACAACTGCTGGTTATTAATTTCTGCTTCAACTTGATTGACCTTAGAAGTCTTGGCTGCATTACATGTCACTGGTGACTAAAACTTACTTCTGGCACTCAGACAGGTGTGTTCTATGCAGTTGTTTTGATGGAGAGAAATGAGATACATTTTTAGTTTCAACATTATTTGCTCTCCAGACATTACTCTTTAAATACAAAAAGTGTCATCTGTATGCAAAGTGACCCTCATTTGGTTTTTTACCATTGAAAACAGGTAATATTCAACTGTTTACTCATATTTAAATCCCAATATCTCTGGAACTGAACCACATAGGGCCTTACAAATAAAGACAATAAGATTAAAGTTTGCCATCCTTTGAGTGAGAGTGTAACGTTACAGCTCGGCCGATCTGGTTTCGTGGTTAAAGTGAACCTTTTCCACATGTTTCCGTGTTGTTGTTGTTGTTGCTCAGCAATGGCATGGATGTGATGTTGTCTGGGGGTTTGGCTAAAGGAGAGTGGGACGGTGGGCGGTGCTCGGGGGGGGGTGACTGAAGGACGGCGACTGTGTAGTTCTGACGTCAACTTTTTACGGAAGTCACAACGGTTTGTGAAAAATCACAGCTACTTTATGCAGGCTGTGTGCATTTTACTGTGGACTGACTGTTTTGAAACTTATATGGTAGTTAAATAGCCCCTAGACCTCAGTTATCATGAAAAAAGCCAGGAATTTTCAGTTTTGACAATATGTGACCTTTAATAAACTAGTACATAAATGAATAAACAATCAAACAACTAAATAAATGAACAAATTAGTATATTAACAAATGAATGAATGAATGATTAAATGAATAAGTAAACAATACATTAAACAAATGACTAAAATGAACAAATGAATGAATTAATAAATAATTAAATGAACAAAACATGACTAAATGAATAAGTAAATAAATGAACAAACAATTGACTAAACGAATGAATGAATGAATGAATGAATGAATATGAGGATGGTGAAGGGTTTGAATATACGGGAATGTTTGAATCTCAGAGGAGCACAAGGCCTGCGGCGGAGAGAATAAACACGCGACATGCGTTAGCAAGTCGCTTCATATGCATCCATACGTGATTGTGTGGGAAGAGCTTTGAACGTCACTCTCCTGCTCCAGTGATTCAGAAGAAACTGACTCACCAAAACACAGAATCCATTTCTGTGTTTATAGCTGTGATTAAAGGCTATAAAGATCAGCATCATGAACTTTATCAATTAACTTTGACTCAGATGCAGGTCTAAATAAAGGCATCAGATGCGTTTCTATGTCGGCCGACATCACTGTAATGAGTGGGTTTAATTCAGGCCACTCTTTCGTTCTCCATTATAGCATCAGATCCTCCTTTGCCAAGATGCACCCACTGGAAGCCGAGCCGGCCGCTCGACTCACGGCTCATGGGACGGGCGCTGCTAAAATACTGCGCTGGTACAGAATGCAGTGCATTTGTGTCTGACATGAGAACCGAGTTTCATGACCTCCAGTGACTCAGTCACTCCTGAGATGATGAAACAACTTTATTACAGAACAACTGCTGGTTATTAATTTCTGCTTCAACTTGATTGACCTTAGAAGTCTTGGCTGCATTACATGTCACTGGTGACTAAAACTTACTTCTGGCACTCAGACAGGTGTGTTCTATGCAGTTGTTTTGATGGAGAGAAATGAGATACATTTTTAGTTTCAACATTATTTGCTCTCCAGACATTACTCTTTAAATACAAAAAGTGTCATCTGTATGCAAAGTGACCCTCATTTGGTTTTTTACCATTGAAAACAGGTAATATTCAACTGTTTACTCATATTTAAATCCCAATATCTCTGGAACTGAACCACATAGGGCCTTACAAATAAAGACAATAAGATTAAAGTTTGTTAAGAACCAACATCTAAAAGAATATTAGGATAACTTTAATATTTCTTGAGTTACAGGCATGCAAACTTTGGAAAAAGGATATTTTTGTCACTCAGACAGGTATGTTCAATACAATTGTTGTGATAGAGCGGAAACAAGATGCATTTCTAGTTTTAAACTCTTTTTTTTAATTTTTTTTTTTTATAAATACAGTAAATATCAGCTGAATGCAAAGTGACCCACATTTGGTTTTTGACCAATGTGTGCAATTGAATAATTTACTCATGGAGCTACATTGAGATGCCAGTATCTCTGCTACTGAAACACACAGGCCCTTAAAAATGAAGATACCAAAAGAAAAGTTTATTGATAATTAGAATCTAAAAGGACATTAAGATATATTTAATACTTCTTGAGTGCAGGCATGCAAACTTTGGGGAAAAACCCTGAAAAAGGGTTTTTCCCCCTCATTTTTGAAGTGTCACCATTGTCATATAATGGAACGAAGGTTGCTAAAGTCAACAGATATTACTAATAGAGCTGCCAATCTCTGTGTGAAAATAACATAATGATGCTGCCATCTTTCTGAAGTCATTTTACGCTCCTGTAATTTGGCTCTGAATCTCAGATGAAAAATGTCATTTTGATCCCCTGCTACAACTTTCACTATTTATGTTTGTCTTCCTTTAGGAAAAATATGAACAAAATCAAACATTGGACGTTTCTGAAATATTGATTATTTGACAGAATGACTCTGTTGTCTTCTGTAGGGCTGCTTACAGCTGAAACTGAAGTTGAACTGATGAGTTTTGCAGCATTAAAACTGTTATTTTCCTGCGTATTACTCCGAAGCTGCTTTAAATCCATCTGTATTATATAAAGTGCTATAGAAATAAATGTGACTGTGTTGGAGTGATGAACATTTGCAGATTTATAACAGTTCCATCACATTCAATCAGCAGATGTTTTTCACTAACCCTACTATAACACCCATTAAAAATATCTCCAAAAAACTAATTAACTAAATCAATTATAGAATGATCGTACACACAATTTAACATCATTCAATCCAAATACGTCAGTTCCATTGAGTCAATTCAAATGAACAGCAGTTTTACCAAACAATCAAACTTATCTTGGTTAATTAGCCTAATTTTCTTATGCAATGCACACATGCTAAATATAACTTTTTTTTTATTAAATGCACTCACTTAAACAAGTCTTCAGCACAATGAGAATCACAAAAACGGCAACAGAACTTAAAACATTTACTTCCGCATTTACTCTCAGTGCCCAGTTTCATGCAAAGCATGCTGGGAACTACAAGATTGTCCAGACTTAGTTTATGCAACAAAAACTAGTCATGTAGTCACACAAAACACAAAAAGAAACACCAGTGGACCCCAAATCTGCCGTGCGCCGCTGCGGTCAAACCCAGTAAACAGTCGAGATGTTGAAGAACTGTGCTGCTTCAGATCATTTCATTAAAGTAAATGGAACAAACAGCAGAAATCACACACAGACCATCACAGCAGCTGTCTGTGTGAAAGAGAGCTGTTTTCAATCAGGTCTTGAGTTTCTCTCACAGAAGCTGCCAGACAGCAATCAGAGGAGTGAAAGACAGACGGTCCAGAGAGACACGAGCTAAAGATGAGACCCTGAACAACATCTGAACATCAGAGCTGAGTAAAGCTGAACGCACCTCTGGACCTGCTGCATTTCAAGCGCAACGCTTCTCATACACACACACTCACACACACACTCACACTCACACACACACTCACTCACACACTCACACACACACTCACTCACACACTCACACACACACTCACTCACACACTCACACACACACTCACTCACACACTCACACACACACTCACTCACACACTCACACACACACTCACTCACACACTCACACACACACTCACTCACACACTCACACACACACTCACTCACCACACACACACACACACACACACACACACACTCTCACACACACACACTCTCACACACACACACTCTCACACACACACACACACTGAAAATGCACTCGCATTGTGCTGAAAATGTGCTCACTCTCAGATCATCAGAGATCAGGATGAGATTGTTTCTTCGTCAGGTTTGTAGAAATGTAGCGTTGCATCAGTGTCTCAGCAATGGATGCTCTGCAGTGAATGGGTGCCGTCAGAATGAGAGTCCAAACAGCTGATAAAAACATCACAATAATCCACAAGTAATCCACAGCACTCCAGTCCATCAGTTAACATCTGGAGAAGACAAAAGCTGAAACTAATCCAGCATTAAGACGCTTTTAACTAAAATACATAGAGTCCATAATCCATAATAACGGTGAAAAAGTGCATCTGCTGTTGTCTCTCACATCAAAATGCAGCCACATATTAGTCTAGAGCTGTTTAAATGCTGCTTGATCTGTGCAGATTTCTCTCCTGATTCACACCAGAACACTTTTTCTCTGGAGGAAGCCTTATTATGGATTATGCACTCTATGGTATTTTAGTTGAAAAGTCTTAATGCTGGATGTGTTTCAGCTTTTGTCTTCTCCAGATGTTAACTGATGGACTGGAGTGCTGTGGATTATTGTGATGTTTTTATCAGCTGTTTGGACTCTCATTCTGACGGCACCCATTCACTGCAGCGCATCCGTTGCTGAGCGCATCTGAGGGTGAGCACATTTACAGCACATTTTCATTTTGGCCTGGACTATGCTTTAATACGGTTTGTAGTTGCTGTATGCAGTGATGAGAGCAGAGGCTCTTTCTTTAAATCACATTACACACACACTGTATGAACACAATCTACAGTAAATCTGTGCTTCAGAACCTTCAACAAACGTCTGCAGACTCACAAAGACTGATGCACTTCATCCTGAAAACCTCCTGTAGCATCATCATCATCCTCATCTGAGGATCTGGCGCTCGACTTCTGGATAAAAGCATCTGCTAAATGAATCAATATCTGCTGCATATGAACACGTCTCACCTGCTCTACAACAGACTCGGTCTCAGTCTTTCCATCAGACCTTCATTATGTCAAGCACTCTTCAAATCAGCCGTCTCATATTTACATCTCCAGAGAGAGAGAGAGACAAAGGAATACAGAGCGTCTGTCTCGCTCACAGGAAGTCCATAGCAGGCTGTTGCCATGGGGACAGATGTCTGTCTGCTCCGACCGCGTGCCACAGCTCAAACTCTGTCTGTCTGTCTGTCTGTCTGTCTGTCTGTGACGCACACACTGGCCTGCAGAGGGGCCTTTGCACTTGTTATTTTTTTACTGTCGACACATCTCTGTTTCCTTCAGCTCAAGGGTGAGATGTGAGATGTGATCCTGATCACTCTAACCCGACTGATTCAAAGTGTGTGAAACTAATGGTGTATCGCATCCGTCCTTCAATGTGGGAACAAATTTCCAACCTGCAAGTCTGCACGGTAAATTTTCAGTTTACATGTAACACATTTCTAGAGATAAATGTACTGAAAAACAATTACAGTAATGTATGCCGTAGCTGCTGCTGTTTAGTGTTGTGATGTTCCTCCTTGGTCAAACACGCTAGTGATTGTGCTGGGCAAACTCCATATATATGCTTCCAAACTGGATTGATTGGCAAGATTGTGATCCCTCTTTCATTACAATGGCAAGGTTTGCAAAGGGGTGGAAAATATTGTAAATTAAAAAATTTAGAAATTTTCCCCAAAATCCTGGAAATTTACCGGAAACGTTCTGCTCCTTTGCAACCCTATAAATGTTAAGCCATTTGTTAACTTACATGTCAGATATTTATGGAATATACAAGCGCGTCTGACAGATTTTGAAAAGTGTGGATCATTCTGAATGCGATGGCTCACTCAATGAACGAATGTTTAGAAGAGAAGAGTTTGTCAATTTCACTAAGAATCAACTCATCAGTTTTGATCAGCAAGTCATGTGCATTTACCAAACTGTAGGCAATTGTGCTCACGCGTTTCACACATGTGCCAAAACCAATGAATCAATAAGAAATTCAAATCTGATGTGAACCAGAAACACATTTTTCAGACATCTGAACTTACTGTTTTGAGAAGAAAAAAACTCTAAATTGAGAATTGAACCAAAGTGACTGAGAAAAACAGTAAAGTACATTTACTGTTTTATGTAAAGTGCAAGCTGACTAGTATAACATGAAGAATTACAGAAGAATGCAGTATTACAGTACAGTGCACATTGATTGATTACATTACAGACCTTTACGGTCTACAGATGTTTGAACGATTGAGGACACGCTTGTTCTCCCAATATTCAGCTGCATCTTTCAACCTGCCTCAGCAGTTTTCAGCTCATGATTGAGAACATTATAAATATATGTTCATGGTAAACATGGCTACATCCTCTGCCTCCCTGCACTTTTAGAGAACTGGTTGATCACTGGTGGATCCAACGACTTACATTCCCCGTCATTAGTCAAATTCACAATTCAATTCAATCTTCAGTTTTGAAGTTCATTAACTCAACCTTATTACGAAACATACAAATTGTAACATTAGTATAAACAGCACATAATAATACAATATAGAAAGGAAAAGACAAAACAAATCAATACCAGTTACACATGAACGTTTAAAAGCATGAGGAATTGTTTTCATGTCGTGCACCAGAGACTAGATGATGTGGAGGTTGAGCAAGTAGTTTTGAGGATTTCAGTTCTGATCTGAGAAATCTACCAAAGCGACTGAAAAACATATAAGTTTAGTTAACTTTGATTATCTCAACAAGTTTAGTATAACTTGGAGTTATCTCAGAAAAAAACAGTACATTTTAAGTTATGATTTTAGTTGCACAAATCATCTTAGGTTTATGTGTATTTTATCCAAGCAATTGGAAAGAGAGTTTTGGAAGAAGAAAAAAACTGTGATCTGTGGTTGGGAGCTGTGTGTCTAGAGTTCTGAGAAAAAAAAACAAATGTCACCAAGGTTGTGATATTACTACCATTTGATTGTTATGGTGCATTGTGGATGGTGCATCTGCTGTATTTCGCATGGGCTCCACATGCTTTTCATGCTTCTGAACAGTAGATGGAGATGTTGCATGTACTTTACAAGTGACAGAATCACCTAGAATTATATTCATCCTATTAAAAGCCGACAGCAACCCAGCCTTTAATGCAAAGAAAAGCTAATCACTCACTCCATGCACAATTAGCACACTAGATTAATTTAATAAATTTAATAATGTATTATTTTATTTATTGTTTTATTTATTTCAATGACAAAGACAAGCAGTGAAGAATGCACTATAGCACAGAAGTGACTGATCTGAGGGACGCAGCACACATGCAGTTTACAGGTAACACATTTCTACAAAAATAAATGTACTGCATAAATCAAAATGTTCATTTTCGTTTTGTGTATACTACAGTATTGACTTTCCCAATACAGTTTTACCTACTGTTGAAATCTGTCTCTAAAATGCTCAGTGTAACAAAACTGACATTCTTGCATTCTACAGAAAGCAGTATGTCAACAAAAAGTAGAAACATTTGCATATAACAAATATGAAATGAAATTTGCATACAAATATTTCCATGGTGAAAAAACATCTAAACATTTTGAGCAGTGTGGCTCACATGATGACAAAAACACTTTTTATTTTAAAGGCACTGGCACAATTACTAGGTTTTGAAGTATGAATGAAGCATGAATGAAGCATATATATATATATACAGTATATATATATCCCGTTTACATTTGCACTTTTGATATCATACAGGAAAAGTGCATTTTCAATCAATGTCATGAAAACCGTCAAGTTTACGTCAGGAAATACTGACAGATACACTGTTGTGTTTGTAAGTATTCTGACTCTCTTGTTCGTGATCAATGACTCAAGGACATTCTGATGGCGCTGATATGTTCACTGAAATAAATACTTACTTCTGAGAAATGAATGAGGATTTTGAGCAAGTTACAGGCTTTTGCAAGCAATCCATTGTGTGGTACTGTTTGCACACGTTTTGAGAAATGCACATCAAGAATCATATCAAGAATGATTCAAGAAATTTACCAAAGCGTCTGAGAAAAACTGTGCTTCAACCACAAACACTTTTTTAAGTTGAAACAACACGTTATTGCTTATTCTAATGTTGGATTTTAAGTTAATGATTATTCACAGCAATCATTTTTTTTAGAGTGGCAAGAAAAAGTATATGGACCGCCCTGGAATGAACTGGTTTTCTGCAGTAATTTGACATAAAATATGATCTGATCCTCATCTAAATCACTACAATAGACAAACACAATATGCTTAAGCTGATAACACATAAACAATTCTAATTTCTTTTGTCTTGGCACACATGGCACCAGGATGCACCATGGGAAGAAGGCAAGCCGGAGGAGGCAGTGTGAGGCTTTGGGCAATGTTCTGCTGGGAAATCTTGGGTCCTGCCATCCTTTGACACGTACCCAAGCATTGTTGCAGACCATGTACACCCTTTCATGGAAACGGTATTCTATGGTGGCTTTGGCCTCTTTCAGCAGGATAATGCGCCCTGCCACAAAGCAAAAAAGTTTCAGGAATGGTTTGAGGAGCACAACGAGTTTGAGGTGTTGACTTGGCCTCCAAATTCCCCAGATCTCAATCCAATCGAGCATCTGTGGGATGTGCTCAAATAAAATGAAACATCCCACACCTAGTCAAGGAATAGAAGCAGTCACCTGTAAAACTCATTCTCAAGCTCAGTTAGTTGATGGTGCTCTTCCAAAGGGGTTGATAGGGCCAAAATGTACGTCAACTGTTATCATTGAGGGAGTTCAGTGTGATAGCCTGCTGGATTCAGGTTCTCAGGTCAGTTTCGAAGTCTTTCTATGAGAATTACCTTTCACATCAGCCCATTTTTAGCTGCTCTCACAACGTGGCCCAGGCCAAATAACATCAAGGAGCTCAAGTCTTTTCTCGGATTTGCCGGATATTATAGGCGATTCGTAAAAGACTATTCCAAAATTGCAAGACCTCTCAACGACTTAACAGCTGGGTATCTGCCTCCAAAAAGGTAGTCAGCCTCCTCACACAGTAGCTTGATACGTTCCTCAAGTGCAGATTTCAAAAGGCCCTTCAATAATAAATGGGCATAGGTTTGTGAAGACGCCTTCAAGACTCTCATACAGAAGCTAACAACAGCTCCGGTTCTTGGATTCCCTGACTTAAAGAAGCCCTACATTGTACACACGGATGCAAGCACTCATGGTCTCGGTGCAGCTCTATACCAAGAGCAAGCAGGCAAATTGAGAGTGATAGGAGGACCGTATCGAGTGGATCATCTCCCAGTTCTTACGGGATGACAGAAGAGCCGATTTCTCATCTGAGGCTGTGAGAGCAGTGTGCCAGAGGCATCAGTGTGTTTCAGCGACAAGTACAGTAGCAGACTTCCCACTGCCTGTACCAGTCGTATGCTTGACGATTGGGGCCTCTGCTATTCCTGTAGGTTTCAGTCAACCTGATGTGCTTGGATCATGTACGTTACCACAAATGTCACTTGAAGACTGGGTTCGTGAGCAAAGATAGGATTCGGGCATCAGTAGAGTAATAGATATTTTTCCAAACAGGAAAGCGACTCTCGTTCAGATCAAGGCATCAAGAAGACAGAGAGGTCCAGTTGATGCTGAGAGCAATGGAGCAGTTGATCATCTCAAACGATGTTCTGAGTCAAGGAGAGCCTTTTCATCAGCTTGTCCTTCCCAAAAGGTTCAGAAAGTCAGCACTCGAAAGTCTTCATGATGCTGTTGGACATATGGGCACTGATAGAACACTGGACTTAGTTCACGCCCGTTTCTATTGGCCCCGTATGGATATGGAAGTGAGCAAAAAGATTCAAACCTGTGAGAGATGTATACGGAGAAATGCACGTGCTGAACGAAGCGCTCACCTTGTGAACATAAAAACGCAACGTCCTCTCGAGATGGTTTGTATGGATTATCTTTCATTGGAGCCAGAAGGCAAAGGAACAAAGAATATTTTGGTCATAATCGATCATTTCACCAAATATGCAGTAGCAGTTCCGACAGCAGATCAGGTGAGGTGAGGACAGTGGCGAAAGCTCTGTGGAACAACTTTTTCACCCATTATGGTTTTCCCCAGCGGTTGCATAGCGATCAAGGTCACAATTTTGAATCAGCCCTGATCAAAGACCTGTGTGTGCTGCTGGGAATTAAAAAGACGAGAACCACGCCTTACCATCCCCATGGAAATCCTGTGGAGCGATTCAACAGGACACTTCTTGAAATGCTGGGAACGCTCCAAGAGGAGGACAAAGCGAGATGGAAGGATTTTGTGCAGCCCCTTGTCCATGCGTATAACTGTACAAAAAAACGAAACTACCGGCTACTCCCCATACCAGCTGATGTTTGGTCGCCAGCCAAGGCTTCCTAGTCGATATAGTGTCACATTCTGAGTATGTTAAGAGGTTGACTGAGAGTCTCACAGAAAGCTATCAGTTAGCAACTATACACAGTTTAAAGAACGCTTTGCAGAACAAACAGAGGTTTGAAAGCAAAGTAAGAGAGTCCACATTGGAAGCAGGAGACAGCGTCCTGGTGGGGAATGTTGGCATCAGGGGGAAACATAAAATTGCTGATAGATGAGGTGAAACAATATATACTTTGGTCAAATGAATTGAAGATTTCCCTGATTATGTTGTCATTCCCAAACATACAGATGGACCCGAAAGAGTTTTACACCGAGACCTGCTTTTGCCGTGTGGATTTCTTCAGTCCACTGTGAAAGATGTACCATCACGGAAGTCAAGATCCAGACAGAAATTAGATAACTCACCTCTTCTTGAGGGTGATGGTGCTGAAGATAACGACAAATTGTCTGAGATGGAGGATGAGGTTGAGTACTACTCTCTTTATGATCAGCCGTACCCTGAGTCAGAAAGCATTCAGGAAAATGTTGAGCAGGACAGTTCAAGAGGAAGCCAGACCCAAGCAAAGGTCTCAGGGTGGAATATCAGATGACCAGCATGTTCAAATGGTGAATGAATCTGTTCCTGAGGATCAGGGATAGCTAGAACAAGCTTTGATGTGTCTACATTGAACCCTGGAGCTCAAGTATTTGAACCTCAGTATGTTGAAGGTGATGGAACCTGTGAGGTCAGTCGAGCTCAACACTCACCTGTACTTGAGACTGTAAGAGCTGAGGAAAGCCTTTCTAATGTTCCTGTCACAGATCGGATTGAACATTGTACTCCTATAAATGGAACAGACACTGAGATGGAGGAAGGATTGAATGTAAAAGAACCCACAGAGTTTGAGAAGACTGAGGTTATCTCTGACGATGAGGTGCCATTGAGAAGATCTTCTAGAGATAGAACAGCTCCCAAAAAGCTGACATATCCAACTTTAGGGAACCCTCTAGTTGCAGTTATGCACTCAATTTTAACTGGATTAGATAAAGCTTTCTCCTAAACCCTTACTCTCTCAGTTAAGTGTTTTAACTGCATATCATTATTGTCCAGCAGATGGCAGTAGTGGTGCTGCAGAGAAGTGAAACCAATATAGTTTTCAGTAATGAGTAGAAGAAGGGAAAAAAACGTGACTGAATGGGAGTGAGCTGAGCTCTACACAAGAAAATAACCACACTAAGTTAAGTTTAAAACATAAGGTTTTAGAGCTATTTTGCTAGTTTCTACACAGAAATCATATTTTATACGGTATCACGAGGGAAGAGGCGTTTTAGTACTGATGAGGATATGTGGATTTTTCTGTTTTCTCCGGTGAGTTTGCCGAGTGTTCATCATGTGTGCTTCTAGCTTGACATGGTTTTCTAAGTATTGCTTTTGCAGAATACTGTTTTGTTGGTAATACTTTGATCTTGATTTCTCAATATCTTAATGTGTATTTTTCGAGTTAAATCCAACTGGAGAGTAAATTGAGTCACATGAATCGGAGATGCTATTACGAGCCACGTGTAATCTAGGTTACGATGTAATAAGATAGTCTGAGTTCACGTGTGCAGCGACTTAGAGAATGTAACCTGTTCAAATTGTAAACTGCTGAACAATTATGAAACTGTGTTTTGAGTAATGTTGTTTCCAGATATGGTGAAGAAATTGGAATTGATTTTGAAAGAGTAATTTCATGTTGCCCTATTATGCAGGTTGGTTTTTTTGTATGCATGATTTGATAAGGCCATTGGATTCACCGCCATTGGACAGACAGAAGCACGGTGAAAGAGCAGTGTGTGCAAGGAGTCCTTATCAGCAGAGACTGTTCCATTAGATGTGTCTTCATTTCATCTCACAGATAAACGCTGGAGATCTCACCACACTTTAAAAAAAAAAAAACACTACCCGGGTAGAACATTTTATTTATTAATTTTTTTCTTGTGTGTGTGTGTGTGGGGGGGGGGGGGGGGGTTATCAGAGCACTGATTCTAATTTTGAAAGGACATTTGGTTCTATACTAAAGAACATTGATTTCTGAGTTACAAGAGATATTGTGTTTCCAACTAAATACATTGTAACGGAAGAAAAAAGTAATTCTTGGTTTATGGTTTATTGTTAAATAAATGCCGGCTATATATATATATATATATACACTGAACAAGATTATAAATGCAACACTTTTGTTTTTGCCCCCATTTTTCATGTGCTGAACTCAAAGATCTAAGACTTGTTCAATGTACACAAATCTGTCTAAATCTTAGGACCATGTGATATTTCAGTTTTTCTTTTTTAATAAATCTGCAAAAATGTCAACAATTCTGTGTTTTTCTGTCAATATGGGGTGCTGTGTGTACATTAATGAGGAAAAAAATGTAACTTAAATGATTTTAGCAAATGGCTGCAATATAACAAAGAGTGAAAAATTTAAGGGGGTCTGAATACTTTTCGTACCCACTGTATATATATATCGAGTGAAATGTGCTTGGATATTTTAATTGAATCACTCCTCCTTGGGAATTTCCTAGGCACTTGCACTTAATTATAGTTTAATTGTAGTGTGAAGTGTGCAGTACTTATAGATAGATGGATAGATACACAGACAGACAGACAGACAGATAGATAGATAGATACACAGACAGACAGATAGATAGATAGATAGATAGATAGATAGATAGATAGATAGAAAGATGATAGATAGACAGATAGATAGATAGATAGATAAACAGATAGATAGATAGATAGATAGATAGATAGAAGACAGACAGATAGACAGACAGACAGATAGATAGATAGATAGATGATAGACAGACAGACAGACAGATAGATAGATAGATATATAGGTAGACAGGCAGACAGACAGGTAGAAAGAAAAAACAAAAGAGAGACAGACAGACAGATGATGGTTAGATAGATAGACAGATCTGTCTATCACTGTGTGTGTGAATTGAGAGCCACACCCTATCTCTCTCTCTCTCACTTTCTCTTTCTTTCGGTTTTGACTATTTTACAGCACAGTATAGAGTTGAGTTTTCTTTAAACTCTCTCAATGGCACACAAAAGGAAGATCAGAAGCTGCATCCTAATGTACACATGTAAGTGTTGTTTGTTTTCTCATACTGTCAGTGAAGCTTTATGAACTAGATCATGTTTGGAGCTCATTTTAAAAGTGAAAGAAGAAGAACTCAACTTCCCACTCATTGTTAGCTTATTGTTATTGTTAGCAGGGATATTCATGTTGGGAAATGCATGGTTTTCTTTTGACAGTTAAAAGCCAAACTCACACTCTCATTGCGTTTCACAGACTTTAATGAGCTTCTGTGCCATCGTCTGTGATCTTCTTTTATGTAGGAGACATGAGCAGATGAGCAGGTGTTCAGATCATGATAGTATCCCTGTTGCTCATGCAGTAAATCATGGCGCTTGCAACACCAGCATCATGAGTTTGATTCCCAGGAAATGCATTAACTGATCAGACGTATACTTTGAATGCAGTGAAAGTCGCTTTGGATAAAAGCGTCTGCCAAATGCATGAATGCAAATGTTCACCGGATAACAACTAAGAAATGCAGGTGCATGTAATGAATGTACATCATACAGGAGCACTGCACACAACACTATCACTGTTTGTGACTGTGAAACCACAGTGGGATAAAAGTGTAAAGATCACTGTATAAATAAGTACAGCAAAGAGTAGCCAGAAATATACTGTGGAATGAGATTTAAACCGAAAGAGTCTGAAGCATGTGAGCACTGCAGTGTCAGGAAATGATGTGCGGCTCAAACCCACAGGAAACTCATACATCCTTTAACTCACAATTAGGAGTTTCCTCAATTACAGCTGGAGGTTTTCATGGTTGTGATCTGGTTCCTGTAGATCTGCTGGCGATGCCGTCTGGACGCGACGCTCTCTCGTGCTGCAGAAGAGATTTCACCAACAGCTCGTCCTCTTATGAGCTGAGTGACCGTCCAGACCCGACCTGCCACACGCACTGGAGCGCTGACGTGAGTCTGACCATCACGTATGGAAGCCCATCCCTGCCACATAAGAGCAAAATGACATGAAAAGTCATAATTATGAGATAATGTCATAATATACGACCATAGACAATTATGAGATAATAAAAAAGTCATAATTATGAGATAAAAAGTCCAAATTAGTCACAGTTTAGATAACATCATAATTATGACAAAAGTCAATTATGAGATAAAAATTCAAAATTATGACATACAAAGTCATAATTATAACACACTAAGCCATATTTAGGAGATGAAGTTGAAATGATGACATAAAAAGAGAAAATGATAATATATTAAGTCAATTATGAGATAAAGACTGTCCACTGTGAGATAAAAAGTTGACATTATGAGATAAAACAATATTTCTGACATAAAAAGTCATATGATATTAAAAAAATCGAAATAATGACGTACTGAGTTACAATTATGAGACAAAGTTGAAATTATCAGTAAGAAGGTTATTTCCTTTAACCAGGAAATTAACGTTCTTAGAATTGACAAGACGGTTGACCCTGAGTGGTCAGCTAAATATCTACAGTGGATCTAAAATATGAATAGTTAATTATAACTAGTTATGGTTAATTATTCATATTTTCCATGAGCTGATTTGCTACATATGATATAAAACAATTATGACATAAAAAGTCAACATTATGATATAAAAGTCTAAATTATGAAATGCTAAAAATCTAATTTATTACAGAAGAAAATTCTGACATTGTGTCATAATTATGGGATAAAACGTTGCAAGTATGAAAATTAAGACATTCTACGTCAATTATGACAATAAATAAATAAATTACAAAAAAATTGACAAAAAGTGAAAATTGACTAATATTTTCCTACTTTTTTCCTTTACTTTTTTTAAATGAAATTTTATGTCATAATTTCAACTTTTTGTCATGATTATGATTCACCAAAGCATGTTTTTTTTCTTCTTGGAAATGGGCTTCCATCATTAGAGTCTTCATCATACTCTAGAAGTATTATTAATTGTGAATATCACTCACAAAAACATGAAATATGACACAAAACTCTTCTTACAACTCAAGCTGTATATGAAGGCTTTCTGATCTGTAGGATATAGTTGTGGTTGATGAGACAGGAGGGGTGGACAAGACCAGAGCTCATCATGCAGGACCCCAGACCCTCATTCTGAGAGGAAAACACACTCTTGTTATTTTCCAGATGGACTGTGCTTTACTGAAGGTGAGGAATTCTGTATTATCTGTCACATCAATGATGCACGATAAAGACTGTCATGAAATGCAGTGTTGTTTTGGGCAGTGTTAATATATACAGTATATATATATCTAAAACAGCGAGTGTTTCTCATGTCTTCTCACCTGTGTCTCTCTGCAGCACTCTGTGGTAATCCTTTGTAAGGGTGAGTGCAAAAATAATTTACTGTATGAAAATCAAATCTGTTGTGTTTAATTTTCCCCAGATGTCAGTGTTAAATACTTAACTTTGGGGATGTTAAGATACCTTGAATGAAGCTTCTCTGCTCATCAAGGCTGCATTATTTGATCAAAAATACAGGTAAAACTGTGGAATATTATTACAGTTTTAAACAGCTGTGTTCTATGTGAATATCTGTTAAACTGTAATGTATTTCTGTGATGCGCAGCTGTATTTTCAGCATCATTCCTCCAGTCTTCAGTGTCACATGATCTTCAGAAATCAGTATAATATGCTGATACATTTGAAACTTGTCAGACTCTGTTCCGTGTTTTGTGTGTGTTTTGCTTCTTGTTATAGAAGAAGATGATAAGCATGCTAAGCTGTGTTCTCTGTCCATCAGATCTCTGTCAGTCTTCAGATGAATTCAGCCCGGCTCCTGGTGAGTCTGTCGATAATGTTATAATTATGACACGACTCTCTGAAAAGAATATTTGAATACTTAATTCACACTTAAAAATGTCATTTATTATAAAGAAAGATACAACAAGGTATGAAATGATAAAACATTAGATGATGTTTGTTTTTCAGGACAATCGCAGCACACACGCCGTCCAAATAACGCTGCAAACAGGAGCACTTATGATGGCATCTTCATATTTATCTTCCTGTCCATCATCATCTTCATTTTTGTCACCTAGTTTTATTGGGTGAGAAGAAAAAATGAAAGTGTTTGATATAGAGTAACAACATTCAGTGATGTAAAAGCGGCTCATTTAATTTCTCGCTGCTCGTTTCAGGTCGTTTCTGTGTGTTTCGTGGTGATGACTTTGGATTCTGCGTCGTGGAGATCAAACCCAGAGATCACAACAGACCATAACAGAAATATATCCGTCTGTTTATATAGATACAACTAACAAATCTGTCCCTCATGAATTATAAATCTGATTATAAATCTTCACAATGTTTGATCAGCCTCAGTAACTGATAAACTGTAGCTGTATTCATAGTTAATTTTCACGAAAATATAAGATTATAAAATGAAAACTATTAAAAACTTTAGTACTATGATCAATATACAATATTATATCATACATGTAACTTCAATTTTTATGAAGAAAATTGTGTTATTTCTCATTAAAATAAATATATTAAACGCTATATAAAATATATTATATTTAACTAATTATATATAGTTTTTACATTTGAGAGAAACCCCTTAAGCTATATCTTATATTATATTATATATCATATTATATATAAGCAGATTATATTTAATTTGTACATTTGCGAGAAACCCCTTCAACTTCTCCTTGATATAAATTGGAAGCCAAATTGAATGTAAAAAAAAAATCAAACATTATGAAATGTAAATCAGGATTTTAATTTGTTATCTCTCTTTTATCTAATCTATAAATCAGTTTTTCTGTTAATGTATTCTCTGTTTTTCTGTAGTTTGCTATATTTCTGTTCTCCTTTTTAACAGCTGCATTTAAAGACAGATGCTAATTTCATATAACATTAAAAGTGTTTATGGCTCAGTATTGGTGTCTGCGTCTGAATAATTATAAACTGTAGATGCCATATTTCATTTGTTCATTAATGGCTTTCTACATCAGTTTGCTCACTTGTGCTCTCGCCGCCTCTTAGAGATGAACACAGAAGCTGCTGGCCGTGACCGCTTCCTCACCTGAAAACACACACACACACACACAGGAGAAGCTTAACCTCTGTCTCCTGAAGAATCCTCTGCGCTCCACATGAGCCTGATCATGAAATAACAGAGATTTCAGAAACCCACCGCTGAGTTCAGAGACACGCTCGCAGACGCTCCTGGTCAGTCCCTCCACGATGGAGCTCATCACGCTGAAATCAGCCGCGTTATACACGTGTGTTTCCTTCGGCGGAGAGGCGATGGCTCTCAGCTCGTTCTCATCGGCGTTCTTCACTCCTGCAGATTCACACAGTCAGAAAACAGCATTTACTTACAAACCGTATTTAAGTGAGAGCTGGTTTTGTTCTGGTACCGATCGCAAACAGCTCAATCCCAGCGTCTCTGAGTCTCTGAGCAGGAGAAAGAACATCGTCCTGTGATTTCCCATCTGTGATCAGAATCCCAATCTTAGGAACGTCAGGTCTGGATCCAGATTCAGCTTTGAAGCTGTTCTCCAGAATATACGTCAGAGCACGACCTGAAAACACACACACACACACACACGCGTATGAACAGATGAGTTACAGTGAGAATCATTTAGATTTGTGTGTGTGTGAGTGAGTGAGTCTTCGAGTGTGTATGGGTGTGTGAGTGTTTGAGTGTGTGTGGGTGTGTGAGTGTTTGTGTGTGTGTGTGTGTGTGTGTGTACCTTTGAGTGTGTTTCCTCCTTTATAAGGCAGATTCCTTATGGCGTTGATCACATCCTCTTTAGTGCTGTGAGTGTTCAGATGCCACTCGACCCATGAATCCTTGCCGTACAGCACTAAACCTGAACACACACACTCTTGCATATGTGGTTTATAGGGACTCTCCATAGGTGTAATAGTTTTATTACACACACAAACACAGTGAATCTAATCCAATACTGAACACTAAATACAGCACAAGCCCAGTGAAACTGCTGTTCCCTAGCAAAAGCTACTCTCGATGCTGCGTTCAAAAATGCTTATGAGAACATTCTTTGTTCGACCGGTTGTGAAGAATGTGTCAAACATGCCAAGAATTGGCTTAAATAACCTCGGTAGGTGACGTCATTAATTACACGCACCTGAGAGGTTATAAATACAGGTTTCTTTGTCTTCAAGGACCGTATTGTGTGTGTGTGTGTGTGTGTGTGTGTGTGTGTGTGTGTGTGTGTGTTTGTGAGAAGCAAGTGTTTCTCCCTGCTGCATTACAGTAAAAAAAAAGAGAAAGAAAGACTTTACTTACCATCATTATGTCGGTGTCTGAGAAGAGATGCGTGCCTGCTTGTCAGAGGCTCATCTCGGAGAATGATCAGCATCATTTTTGCTTCGAGTGTTTGGGGGATGAGCACGCTGCCCTCGGGCTCGAGGGAGAATGCGAGCACTGCGATCTTTTGCCAATCAAAGTGCTTCGCGCGCAGCTTGCTTTCTTTAGAGACGAGCGAGTCGCCGCTCCCTCGTTAATATCCTGGGGGTCGCGTGTAGATCTGGCTGAGGCGCGTGGGACGGCTACGGCCCTTTCTCTCGACGGCTCGCCGTGGGCGATTCCGGTCAGGAGAGATCTTCTGTCTAAGGCGCACGGGACAGTATTGCATCCCCGGCCTGAGCTCTGGAACCTTCATGTCTGGCCTCTGAGGGGGACCAACTAAGAGATGCTGGGCTTCCAGCCGATGTAGTAAAGACTATTCTAAGTGCTAAGGCTCCCTCCACTAGAAGAAGTTATGCCCTCAGATGGTGTGTTTTCGAAAGGTGGTGTATGACACACCATGCAGACCCAGTTCACTGCCAAATTGTTCCAGTGCTGGAGTTTCTGCAAGAGAAACTGTCCTCAGGCACATGTCCTGGTACATTCAGAATCTATGTGGCCACCATTTCAGCTTACCATGCTCTGATTGATGGGGTTTCTGTGGGAAAGCAGCCTTTAGTCGCAGTTGAAGCCGCCCACTAGAGCGACAGTCCCTTCGTGGGACTTAGCTATAGTGCTCGAGGGTCTGGTCGACACCCCTTTCGAACCACTTGTCACCTGTCAGGTTTCTGACTCTAAAGATGTTTTTTCGAATGGCTATTACTTCTCTGAAGAGAATTGTGGATTTGCAGGCTCTGTCAGTCTCACCATCTGTCGTAGATTTGTATTGGTTAAAATATGAATTGTTCGAGTGTAATCATTATGAATATAACCATTTAAATATCCAGTTATTCTTCCATTATAATCACATATGCCTGTGTGGAAAATGCCTACGTGGCTAAAGTAGACAGGCCCTAAGATTAGAAACATCTGGGAAACATAAGTGGGGGCCTTCTTTCTTTACCATAACAAGAACCCCTTCTGTCTAGGGAGAAATTTATGCACAAAGGAACCATTCTATGTACGGAAAAATGTATGGAATATATATAGACTACACTACAAATTGGCGACCCAGATGGGACTGGAAAAGAGCAGAAGAGTGGACGACCACTTTTAGGCTGACTGAGACAAGCAACACAAACACGGTGGCCACCGAATAGGTAAGCAATTTTGCTTATATAATTTGTTTGTGTTGTTTGCCGGTCTGCCCTTGGTGGTAAGGACACTTAAAATCTGCTCTTCCAGAAAATAGAAAATAGAAAATAAAAAAATGAAAAAGGGGTTTTGATGCCAGAAGAAATAACTGCATGCACAGATTTGGTTTAATATTAGGAAGGTCTTGATAGGTAACCTAAATTGAAACTGGATGGTGTAGACAGAAATACATTACATGTAATGGTCTGTGTTTATTGTGGATTGGGCCTGAAAGGGCAGCAATCAACAATGAAGCAGATATAGTAAAGGAAAGCGCGCCAGTCCTACGGATACTGCTTTGAGAAAGAAAATGGTTGTAAGGAGGCTCAAAGGGCTGCACGGGTAGGCAAAAATCCCTGCTGGGCGCTGATTTTTTACTGAGTTGAGGGAGATTAATCAGTAAAAGAGCGAGAGCACTGCAGGTCACTCGAGGAAGAGTGTAGTGTTTTGTTGAATGAGACTGAAACTGTCTGTGTCCGTATGCATGTCTGAATGAGTGATGGTGAATGTATGAGAAAATAAATTTGAAATACATTTTTTTTAAATAAAATTAAAAATTGAAACAAGATTTTTTTATAGGCTTTTGCATTTTGATGTCTGTGTGAAAGGAAAGGAGAAATTTTTCAGAGATCAGTGCAGTAGAAGTGAGATCAAGGCACTAAGTTAAATAAGTATATTAAAAAATAATTATAAGTGCGGACAAAATAATAAAGAGAAGTAAAGATAAATAAAAAATTATTATTAGGAATTTTTACATACTGAGTGATTGTAAAATAAAGTTGAGACTATCAATTCATAAAAAAGGTAAATGCATCAGACAGAATAAAGACTAAAATTAGGAGAAATGGGTTAAAATAATTAAAGGAAATAGAAAAAATTGGATTATAATATTATAGGAAAAAGTATGGCAGCCACTCCAGTGGAAATATTAGGATTAAAATAACCACTGAGTAAAGAGTTAATAAACAAAATCTCAAACAAATGGCAGAAGAGAAGCAAAAAGGGAAAAAGAAAAATAATTGATAGCCATGTTTAAAAAAGAAGGGGAGGACATATAAAAAAAATAGAGAACAGGCCAGAAAAATATTGAAAGAGGCAGACAAAAATACGAAGAAAAGGGAAAGATTATTTTCTGAGCCGCCCCCCTATTTGCCCACAGAAGGCGAGTTTCTTACAATTGTTACAATTATTACTGTGTCACAGTGCCACCCAGTGGCCAAGTAAAACTTTACAATAAATGACTCCAACACATTGTGTGAGGAAATGGAAACTCTGATAAAAAAAAACATAAAACTAAGAGTATCAGTAAGAAACGAGAAAAAAGAGAAGCAAAAAGAAAAAGAAGTGATAGCCATGTTTAAAAAGGAAGGGGAGGACATTAAAAAGTATAAAACAAGCAAGGAAGAAACTGAGAGAGACAGAGAAAGAGACAAAAAGAAAGGGGGGAAAGTTGTTTTCTGAGCCACCCCCTATTTGCCCACAGAGGGAGAGTTCCCAATCCTCAAGGGAACAGTAGAAGTAACTGGAGAAATGCAAATAGAAGGGCCAGTAGAGCTGAGAGAAAAATAAAAAAGGAACCAGCTGTGAAAACACAGCGGCAACAGAGAAAAGAAAGTGAAGGATATTATGGTCTCAACATGACACAGATATAGGATTAATAAAATCAGCAAATCCAGTAAGAGTAAAAAGGAAGGGGAGGACATATTAATAAATATAAAATAGGCAAGAAAAATATTAAAAGAGGCAGACAAAAATACGAAGAAAAAGGAAAGATTATTATCTGAGCTGCCCCCCTATTTGCACACAGAGGGAGAGGTCCAAATCCTCAAGGGAACAGTAGAAGTAACTGGATAAAGGCAAATGTAAGGACCAGTAGAGCTGGGAGAAAAAGAAAAAAAGGAACCAGCTGTGAAAACAAAGAGGCAAGAGAGAAAAGAAAGTGAAGGATATTTACAGATGGATTGTTATAGACAGGCACGCATAGCTTTAGAAAAGATGAAAACAAATCAAGATAGAACAAACTGAGGAAATGTTAGAAGAAATAGAAGAGAAAATTAAAGAATCAGGAAAAAAGATACAAGACGTAAATAGAATGTAAAGAGGGAGAGGTAAGTTGTTTGAAAGTACAGAGGATGTGAATGAAGAAAAGGAGTTATTTGATAGCGGAAAATGGGAACAGGGCAGAGGAAAAGGAACACTCAGACCACTGGCTGCACAACTCCCAATTTTAATCAAGGGTGCGCAGAGACAGTATGCCCCCTGGGCCTCACAGGACCTCGAAGGGCTGGTCACTCGCCTCCCAGATATTAATGAGGGGGCTGGCAAATGGATCAGAATATTTGAGGAAGAAACTATGGGCAAACTTTTGGCTGTGGGAGATATTAAAGCTTTTCTGGCTAAAATGGTAGGAGGGGCAAAGATGGATGAAATTCTTCGAACAACTCCTCTGGACAGAGCAGTAAACTCTCATAATATGGTTGGAATTGTTTTTGATGCATTCCGTCCAGCAGTGTGGCAGGCACTGCGTGCGGAATACCCAATCAGACTGGACCCTAAATCATTAAAAGAACAAGATCTGGGTGACACAGAAAATCCAACCACATATGTCCAGAGACAGCTGAAAAGATGGAAACAAGAGACTGAAGGGAATCCAGAAGGAGACCCATTAATGGCAACATTGTTTAGACAGGCTGTGATTGATGCTATGCCACCAGCCGTAAAGAGCAGGCTGGAAGACGTGGTCGGGTTAAACTCTAAAACACACAAAGAGTTTTGTGACCATGTGTCTCATGCCGTAGAACAAAACAGAAAAAATGAGCAAAAGCTCAAGAGCCAAGAGAAAGAGCTACAGCAAAAACTAACTCAATGGAGACAAAAACCAATACAGAGAGGCCAGAGAGGAAGAGGCAACCCGTATACTGGTCCTCCAGGTGTGTGCTGGGCAAATGGACAGCCCGGACATAATAAAAATGACTGTCCCACGTGTCCATGGCAACAGTACCCTCAGGGTGGAAGGGGGGAGAGCTGGCAACAGCCTAACCGAGGTACGTCACAGGGCCCAGTTAACCCGTGGGGAGGTCCCAATCCAGGCTATTAGGGGTGCCCAGAGAATCCTATAGGGGAGAGTCAGCTTCCAATTTTAACAACTAAAGCTGATCAAGAGCCTATTATGCAAATTAAGATAGAAGGAAAAACCACACCCATGATGCTAGACACAGGTGCTGTCTATACCTGTTTAAATTTAAAATATGCCTCACATCTCCCCTTGTCTGGAAAATTCGCAAAGACAATAGGATTCTCGGGAAAAATGCAATTAATTCCAATGACAGATCCAGTGTGTCTACAAACAAGAAATCAAAGTATAACAATGCGCATTCTGGTATCAAATCAGACTCCTATCAATTTGTTAGGAAGAGATGCATTATGTAAATTGGGGCAACAAATTTGGTGTTCTCCAGAAGGTATAAATATCGACGCAAAAGGAACAGAAACACAAATGGTGGTTACAGAGCCAAAAGCTAATATCTATTGGACAGGACAGATAGAATAAGATGTGAGACAGACAGTCAATAAGTGGGTAAAGTATACTGAAGTACAAATTCCTGAAGCACAGCTACCAAAATCAGAATTTTATTGCACAATGATATATGATCCAGAAAGAGATTAAAAATTTTTTTTTTTTTAAATAGAACAAATAGGGCAATTAATTTCTGCTATGATGATACCAAAAAGACTAGCAATAATCAAATGTCAGGCACACAAGAAGGGGAAATGATTATGTTATTAATGATTATGTCATTAAGGGAAACAATGCAGCTGACATAGAAGCTAAAAAAGCTTCAGGGTGTCAAATAGCAGTATTAGCACCTGTAGTACTTATTGAACATCAACCTAAATTAGAGGATATAATTCGAATTCAACAACAAGCAGGCCCCTATGAACAATCAATGTGGCACCAAAGGGGAGCTAAAAAAGACTCAAAAGAGATCTGGCGTACACATGAAGGAAACATGGTGGCACCTACTTCACTTTTGAATATTCTTATTGCAGATGTGCATGGTTTTGACCATTGCACAAGGGGGGAAGTGATAAGGAGAATTAAACAACAAGGATATTGGTCTCCTTATTTATATGCAATGGTTGATGAATTGTTGTCCACATGTGAAGTTTGTGCCAAATACAATGTAAGGAAAGGGATAGCGACACCAATACGCCATATACCAGTACCAGAAAGGCCCTTTAAGCATTTGGTAATGGACTATGTGGATAAGATAAAGTGAGTACAAGGAAAAAGATACATGCTTGTGATCGTAGACAGATTTAGCAGATGGGTGGAGGCAGTACCATCAGCAGATCTGGGAGCAGGAACAGTAATTACATTTCGAACAAGAGAAGTAATTCCTAGATTTGGAATACCATCAGAAATAAGTTCTGATAATGGGTCGGCATTTATACAAAAAAATGAAAAACAAGTATTGCAACAATTAAGAATAAAACAGGCACAAGGGTGCGTCAAGGGTGCGTCTTAATGGAACTATCAAGGCCAAAATTAACAAAATATGTGAAAGTACTAAACTTAATTGGATTGATGCATTACCTCTTGCACTAATGAGCTATCACATGCAAACTAACAGGAACACGCACTTAACACCGCATGAAATGCTTACGGGTCGACCCATACATGTGCTATATGGTAGAGGTTCCTACAAAGGACTGCCTCTAGAGCAATTACAAATGGAAATTTGCTCAGATATAAAGAAATTAACTGCCATACATAGAGCTATCTATTTACAGGAAAAAGGAAAAAATGGAATGAACCAAGGAGAAAGGGACCCTATGAAGTGATGAGAGCTACTCCAGCAGCAGTCAAAGTGCAGGGAAACACAACCTGGCATCATCTGGACCACTGTACTAAAGTTCCCATGGAAAAGACGGAAAGAAAAGAAATGTTTTGAATGTGTTTTTATGTTTTTTATACATAACTGTGACAACCACAAGCAAGTGCTGAACCAATTGCACGCTCATGCTTATAACATTGTTTTCTATTGAAGTAAGAAATTATGGAGACTGGACTTTTTCTCCCTCCTAGTCAAGGGTGGGGGGAGAGGTTTGGTACTGATGCTCCAAACCAGAGTGATGCTGCATTATTTAGTCATGGATAATAAAACAGAGTGACTTATTTAGTCACTAGGTAGTGTTAACTAAGACGACTAAATTATGAAGTAGCACTCTGGGTAAAAATAAGCAAATGTGAGACTTACTAAGTCTCAAAGGGGGGAATGTTGTAGATTTTTTTTGGTTAAAATATGAATTGTTCGAGTGTAATCATTATGAATATAACCATTTAAATACCCAGTTATTCTTCCATTATAATCACATATTCCTGTGTGGAAAATGCCTACGTGGCTAAAGTAGACAGGCCCTAAGATTAGAAACATCTGGGAAACATAAGTGGGGGCCTTCTTTCTTTACCATAACAAGAACCCCTTCTGTCTAGGGAGAATTGTATGCACAAAGGAACCATTCTATGTACGGAAAACTGTATGGAATATATACCCCACGCCTTAAAATCCAACCTGTATAAAAGGGGAGACAGAAAGACATTCTGGAGATTTTTTTCTGCAGAGAAGCTTCTCCTCTTTATAATAAAGAGTGTATTCTGGCATCAAAACTCAAGACTGAGTGTGGTTTCTCAGACGAGCGGCAGACTACACTACACATCCTGCCTAGACTTTGCCCCTGGGCTGGTCAAAGCTATTTTGCATCCTCACCCTAATTATCTTCCGAAAGTTCCATTCTCAACCATACATCCGGTCGTTCTTGAAGCCTTCTGCCGTCTGCCGTTCACAACACCGGAGCAGGAAAGACTTAATTTACTGTGTCCAGTACGTGCTCTTCAGATTTACATCCACCACCCCAGCCAGTAGCGTAAGTCGGAGCAGCTTTTCATATGCTATGGGGGCCACAACTGGGGAGCGGCTGCCACTAAGCAAACTATGTCACATTGGATAAGGGATGCTATTGCCCTAGCCTACGAGGCGTGTGATCAAGCTTCACCTCTAGGAGTTAGGGCCCATTCAACCAGGGGGATTGCATCTTCTACGACTTTAGCAAGAGGTGTTCCCTTGCAGCAAGTGTGTGATGCGGCAGGCTGGTCCTCTCCACACACATTTGTCAGATTCTATAGTTTGGATGTCCATGCTACTCCGGGCTCAAGGGTCCTTGAGTCAACATCCCAGTGTCATATCTGAGACCTCTTCAATGCTTGTGCGCACACACTACACAACCTTGGGGGGGTCCAGACACTTCCAGTACGGTGGCGTTGGTATTCTCGTTCCCATAAGCGTTATTGAATGCAGCATTGAGAGTAGCTTTTGATAGGGAACGTCTTGGGTTACTTGACTGTAACCCTGTTCCCTGAAAAAGCGGGAATGAGATGCTGCGCCTCAATGCCGCACTATAGGCGTGCCCGGACATCCTTTCAGACAAAGGTGAACCTGAGAATGTGTCCGTTTCATGTGTATTTATAACCTCTCAGGTGCATGTAATTAATGACGTCACCTACCGAGGTTATTTAAGCCAATTCTTGGCGTGTTTGACACACATTCTTCACAACCGGTCGAACAAAGAATGTTCTCATAA
>NW_015507466.1:4908-12777 GCF_001515645.1 Sinocyclocheilus grahami | reverse complement strand
GCACCTACTTCACTTTTGAATATTCTTATTGCAGATGTGCATGGTTTTGACCATTGCGCAAGGGGGGAAGTGATAAGGAAAATTAAACAACAAGGATATTGGTCTCCTTATTTATATGCAATGGTTGATGAATTGTTGTCCACATGTGAAGTTTGTGCCAAATACAATGTAAGGAAAGGGATAGCGACACCAATACGCCATATACCAGTACCAGAAAGGCCCTTTAAGCATTTGGTAATGGACTATGTGGATAAGATAAAGTGAGTACAAGGAAAAAGATACATGCTTGTGATCGTAGACAGATTTAGCAGATGGGTGGAGGCAGTACCATCAGCAGATCTGGGAGCAGGAACAGTAATTACATTTCGAACAAGAGAAGTAATTCCTAGATTTGGAATACCATCAGAAATAAGTTCTGATAATGGGTCGGCATTTATACAAAAAAATGAAAAACAAGTATTGCAACAATTAAGAATAAAACAGGCACAAGGGTGCGTCAAGGGTGCGTCTTAATGGAACTATCAAGGCCAAAATTAACAAAATATGTGAAAGTACTAAACTTAATTGGATTGATGCATTACCTCTTGCACTAATGAGCTATCACATGCAAACTAACAGGAACACGCACTTAACACCGCATGAAATGCTTACGGGTCGACCCATACATGTGCTATATGGTAGAGGTTCCTACAAAGGACTGCCTCTAGAGCAATTACAAATGGAAATTTGCTCAGATATAAAGAAATTAACTGCCATACATAGAGCTATCTATTTACAGGAAAAAGGAAAAAATGGAATGAACCAAGGAGAAAGGGACCCTATGAAGTGATGAGAGCTACTCCAGCAGCAGTCAAAGTGCAGGGAAACACAACCTGGCATCATCTGGACCACTGTACTAAAGTTCCCATGGAAAAGACGGAAAGAAAAGAAATGTTTTGAATGTGTTTTTATGTTTTTTATACATAACTGTGACAACCACAAGCAAGTGCTGAACCAATTGCACGCTCATGCTTATAACATTGTTTTCTATTGAAGTAAGAAATTATGGAGACTGGACTTTTTCTCCCTCCTAGTCAAGGGTGGGGGGAGAGGTTTGGTACTGATGCTCCAAACCAGAGTGATGCTGCATTATTTAGTCATGGATAATAAAACAGAGTGACTTATTTAGTCACTAGGTAGTGTTAACTAAGACGACTAAATTATGAAGTAGCACTCTGGGTAAAAATAAGCAAATGTGAGACTTACTAAGTCTCAAAGGGGGGAATGTTGTAGATTTTTTTTGGTTAAAATATGAATTGTTCGAGTGTAATCATTATGAATATAACCATTTAAATACCCAGTTATTCTTCCATTATAATCACATATTCCTGTGTGGAAAATGCCTACGTGGCTAAAGTAGACAGGCCCTAAGATTAGAAACATCTGGGAAACATAAGTGGGGGCCTTCTTTCTTTACCATAACAAGAACCCCTTCTGTCTAGGGAGAATTGTATGCACAAAGGAACCATTCTATGTACGGAAAACTGTATGGAATATATACCCCACGCCTTAAAATCCAACCTGTATAAAAGGGGAGACAGAAAGACATTCTGGAGATTTTTTTCTGCAGAGAAGCTTCTCCTCTTTATAATAAAGAGTGTATTCTGGCATCAAAACTCAAGACTGAGTGTGGTTTCTCAGACGAGCGGCAGACTACACTACACATCCTGCCTAGACTTTGCCCCTGGGCTGGTCAAAGCTATTTTGCATCCTCACCCTAATTATCTTCCGAAAGTTCCATTCTCAACCATACATCCGGTCGTTCTTGAAGCCTTCTGCCGTCTGCCGTTCACAACACCGGAGCAGGAAAGACTTAATTTACTGTGTCCAGTACGTGCTCTTCAGATTTACATCCACCACACCAGCCAGTAGCGTAAGTCGGAGCAGCTTTTCATATGCTATGGGGGCCACAACTGGGGAGCGGCTGCCACTAAGCAAACTATGTCACATTGGATAAGGGATGCTATTGCCCTAGCCTACGAGGCGTGTGATCAAGCTTCACCTCTAGGAGTTAGGGCCCATTCAACCAGGGGGATTGCATCTTCTACGACTTTAGCAAGAGGTGTTCCCTTGCAGCAAGTGTGTGATGCGGCAGGCTGGTCCTCTCCACACACATTTGTCAGATTCTATAGTTTGGATGTCCATGCTACTCCGGGCTCAAGGGTCCTTGAGTCAACATCCCAGTGTCATATCTGAGACCTCTTCAATGCTTGTGCGCACACACTACACAACCTTGGGGGGGTCCAGACACTTCCAGTACGGTGGCGTTGGTATTCTCGTTCCCATAAGCGTTATTGAACGCAGCATTGAGAGTAGCTTTTGATAGGGAACGTCTTGGGTTACTTGACTGTAACCCTGTTCCCTGAAAAAGCGGGAATGAGATGCTGCGCCTCAATGCCGCACTATAGGCGTGCCCGGACATCCTTTCAGACAAAGGTGAACCTGAGAATGTGTCCGTTTCATGTGTATTTATAACCTCTCAGGTGCATGTAATTAATGACGTCACCTACCGAGGTTATTTAAGCCAATTCTTGGCGTGTTTGACACACATTCTTCACAACCGGTCGAACAAAGAATGTTCTCATAAGCGTTATTGAACGCAGCATCTCGTTCCCGCTTTTTCAGGGAACAGGGTTACAGTCAAGTAACCCGAGACGTTCTTCTCCTGTTGATCTAGCTGCATGTAAATGTACCGTGTGCAACTAAAAACACCCCAGACGTACCAATGCGTGTTTGGTCTGATCCAACCTCGAAGGCCCTGACAAACATTCCCAGAAAGGTCTTCACAGTTTTGAAGTTCAAACGGCTGATACTCGACAATCCATCGACCAGAAACACGATATCAGCGATGGCTGGAGTTTCACATGTGAAGACGACCACTATAGAGACAGACAGATTTTAATATTGGTCAGATATTTGATTCACATCTTGTTTTTTTTGTCCAGCATTTTTTTTTTCATCCAGCATCACAAAATATGCACAAAAATGTATTGATGAAAACCTGGCTACCTGCTGGTTACAAATATAAACATAATATGTGAGATGAAACTATATGAATTATTTATCATTGCTTTGACAAAGAATACCTTCAATGAAATTATCTTTCAAATGACACAAATTCGTTCCTCACTCAGACACAAAACCTAAAAAACTCAATGAACCTACAGGCCAATTTGCTCGTTTACATGCTCTTTACAAAACTGATAAACTCAAATTCAGAATTTAATTGTAACAGGTCGATGCAAGGAAAAGGAGAGGCAGGATACAAGTGCAGGCAGTGATGTGAATTAATAAAATAATAAGTAATCCAAAAACATAAAAAGATAATCCAACACACAGGGAGAACAATGTAAACACAACCACAGAAACATCCAAGCAAAGACAATGACGGACAAAGACTGACTAAAACACTGGGCTATATATACATAGAGACGCTAACAAGAGAACAAGGTAACAAGACACATCTGAGAAGGCAATCAAGGTCATAATATTAACATATTACAAAACTGAATAAGACAGAAATCTGCTACATTTCTACAGTTATCAAAACAATTAATTGTAACCAAACACCTACACAGATTTTAGTCTTTTGATTTCATTACCTTACCATCTGTACAAGAGGAAACTTATGAATAATACTGTACTGTAATGTAAACATGGACCATGTAACATTTAGGTCATTTCTACAGATTTTGAAATGAGCAGGTTTGTTGAAGAAAATGTTAGAAATTAAATTTTATATTGTCTTATCAGAGGGAGAAAATGACTATCAGAAAGCACACTGGTCAAGCTCAGACTAGTATAAGCTAATAATCCTGAGATCTCAGAAACCCACCGCTGAGTTCAGAGACACGCTCGCAGACGCTCCTGGTCAGTCCCTCCACGATGCAGCTCATCACACTGAAACCAGCCGCGATATACACGTGTGTCTCCTCCAGCGGGGAGGCGATGGCTCTCAGCTCGTTCTCATCGGCGTTCTTCACTCCTGCAGATTCACACAGTCAGAAAAAACTATTCATTTACAAACCCGTATCTGAATCAGAGCTGGTTTTGTTCTGGTACCGATCGCAAACAGCTCAATCCCAGCGTCTCTGAGTCTCTGAGCAGGAGAAAGAACATCGTCCTGTGATTGCCCATCTGTGATCAGAATCCCAATCTTAGGAACGTCAGCTCTGGATCCAGATTCATCTGTGAAGCTGTTCTCCAGAATATACGTCAGAGCACGACCTGAAAACACACACACATGTACAAACAGATGCATTACAGTGAGAATCGTTTAGATTTGTGTGTGTGTGTTAGTGTGAGAGAACGTGTTTGTGTGTGTATGTGTACCTGTGAGTGTTGATCCTCCTTTATAAGACAGATTCCTCATGGCATCTATCACACCCTCTTTAGTGCTGTGATTGTTCAGATGCCACTCGAGCCGCGGATCCCCACTGTACTGCACCAAACCTGAACACACAAACACAAACGCAAACACACACACACACACACACACACAAACGCAGTGAATCTAATCCAATACTAAACACTAAATACAGCACAAGCCCAGTGAAACCGCTGTTCTTCTCCTGTTGATCTAGCTGCATGTAAATGTTCCGTGTGTTGGAACTAAAAACACTCCAGACGTACCAATGCGTGTTTGGTCTGATCCAACCTCGAAGGCCCTGACAAACATTCCCAGAAAGTTCCGCATAAAATTAAAGTTATTATGACCAATACTCGACGATCCATCGACCAGAAACACGATATCAGCGATGGCTGGAGTTTCACATGTGAAGACGACCACTATAGAGACAGACAGATTTTAATATTGGTCAGATATTTGATTCACATCTTGGTATTTTTGTCCAGCATTTTTACTCGATATCCCAAAATGCACATGCAATGATGGAAAGCCTTGCTGGTTACATGTGCACAAGTCTAGATTGCAAACGCTGAAATAAAATTATGTGATGAAATTATTAATATACTATTATCAAATGCATGCATAAATGTTGTGAAAATATCTTACAACCCACAAACAAATGCCTTTCAGCTTTTGTCTACAAAATTCAGATTTAAATGAATGAATGAGTTACATTTTATTTATTTTCCGAAGTGCAACAGTATTGCTATCAGTCATACAGTCTTTACTGCATCTAGTGGTTCAGTAGCTGCTTTTCTTAGGCACAATTGTGTGTGAATCAGGGATATTAGTCTGTGGGTTGTGCAAAGCTTAAATACAGGAATAAAAGTCTCAATTCATCTGAATCAAACAGAAGACATCACTGAAAGTACGGCGTGGACCTCAAACTTCTGTATGGATAGTAAGATATATTTGCAATTTTCCAAGGATAACTCTGCATGCATTTGATAATTTGAGCCTAATTTCATATTAAAATATAAGATTCTGTCGAACGTATTTGAGCAACTTGTTACAAACAACAGACAGACAGTCATACCTTGAACTTGTGTGATTAATACTGATGATGTCAGTATCAGGATCAGCAGCACTCGAACCTGCATCCTCTCAGCTGACACACACACACACACACACACACACATGCACATCATAATCTTCAGGTGGCTCACATATTTACATTTACTCATTTAGCAGAAGCTTTTAATGCAACTTACAAATGAAGAACATCATTAATACAAAACAATTCAGTCAGTACACACACAAACTCACACACACACACACACACACACACACACACACTCTCAAGTGTGGAAGATTGTATCTTGGCAATTGGAGAGATTATTGGATATAAGAGCATTTTAGCAGCATCAAGGATGAGTAATGCAGTTGTTTGTTTTTTGAACACTGTAGAAAATGCCAATGATGTGGTGGAAAGAGGAATTGTAATTAGTGGCCTTTTTACACCCGTGCTTCCTCTTTCGACCCCTGCGAAAAAAGTTACTCTGTCAAATATCCCACCTTTCATTAAAGATGAGGCTTTGGTTAAAGAATTGTCACGTTTTGGAAAGTTGGTTGCTCCAGTGAAAAAAATCGCGATCGGAAGCAAATCTGAGTTGATTAAACATGCGGTGTCTTTTAGGAGATTCACATATATGATTTTGAGCGAGAACAGAACAGAACTGAATTTAAATCTGAAACTCAGATTTAATGATTTCGACTACACTGCAAATTTCCTGTAAATTTCTATTTTTCTATGTGATGATTTATATTTTGTAAACTGTGTTTTTGTGAATTTGTAATAGAGCATTTAAATTCAAAAATTAAATTCTCTCTCCCTCTCTCTCTCTCGTGTGCGCATGCGTGGGCGTTTGTTGAGTGAGTGTGAAGAGGTTTCTGTGAGCAAACAGTTGAAACTGTACAAACCATGATTCAGCCGGTGAAGCTCAAATCAGGTCGGATGTGAGATTGCCTAAAGAAATTGTTGCTACAGAATTGATGGAGACCAAGAATAGTTTGATGAACCGCTTGTCCGATATAGAATCTTCATCAGAGAATGTACATTTGTGTGAAGTAGACATGGATCAAGTTGTCTTCAAAACTCCTCTTAAAAGGAAAAAGAAAGACCGAGAAGAAGGATTAAAACAAGCAAGAAAAGAACAAAAGAATGATACAGATAATATTGAAAGTGAAAGTGACTTCTCTGACTCCAGTGCTTCAAGTTGTTCACAAAGTGAATGGAAATGTCATGATTACAGTGCTGATGAAATTAGGAAGTTTTTAAAGGTGACAAAAAATCAGAGGGGAGTACGGATTACTGATTTTTTCCCAGACCTGAAACGGTTTGTGGAAAGCACTAAGAGTCTAATGAGTGAAGGTTGCTTTCTGGATAAAGAAGTATATCGACTGAAAAAATTTGTTTCAAAAATACAAAATCAGCTGAATAATGATGATGACAAAGTGGCATAATTATTTGATTCATTTTGGCTGTGTGTCTCGGTATGGCTTAATTTTTGTTTCCTTTTTTTCTTTACTCATGGCAGATATCCGTATTGCATCTTTAAATGTAAACGGAGCCAGGGATGATGTAAAGAGGATGCAAGTGTATGAAACAATCAAACAGAAACAACTTGATGTTCTTTTATTACAAGAAACACATAGTGATGATAACAATGTTACAGATTGGGTAAAAGAATGGAATGGTTATATATTTTTAAGTCATAAAACTTCATGTAGTGGAGTCGCCGCCATCTTGTTTGCGAAAAAGTTTACTCCAAGCTCTTTTAAAATAGAAGAAATTGTGAAGGGGAGACTTTTGAAAATTCAAGCCTTTTTTGAAAAGTATGTTTTGGTTTTTATTTGTGTGTATGCCCCCACTTTACCAATAGAAAGAATAGCTTTTTTGGATATTTTATGCTCAACGCTAGGCAATTGCAATAGCGATGAATATCTATTTATTGGTGGGGAATTTAATTGTGTTGAACAAAATATTGATCGCAATCATATAGAACCACATATGCCTTCTCGCAAACGGCTTTGCGAATTAATTGAAAGAAATGACCTAAGTGATGTTTGGAGGAATTTAACTGTGAATTCAAGACAATATGCATGGGCGCATGCCCATGACAATCTATTGTCTTTAGCAAGACTAGACAGATTTTATAGTTTCAGACACCATCATAATGTTTTTAAGAGTTGTGTAATAAACCCAGTTGTTTTTTCTGACCACAGTTTGATTATATGCAGTGTTTTTTTTTCAATTCTGTGTCACCAAGGAGTGTGTATTGGCATTTTAACACTGCTCTGTTAAATGATGCTTTTTTTTAAAGAGACGTTTGCATTTTTTTGGGAAAGTTTTAGAAATGAAAAAGTTTCTTTTTCTTCTCTGCAGAGTTGGTGGGATTTTGGCAAGGCTCAAATCAAACTTT
>NW_015507466.1:0-1685 GCF_001515645.1 Sinocyclocheilus grahami | reverse complement strand
CCCAGACCTGAAACGGTTTGTGGAAAGCACTAAGAGTCTAATGAGTGAAGGTTGCTTTCTGGATAAATCGACTGAACGACTGAAAAAATTTGTTTCAAAAATACAAAATCAGCTGAATAATGATGATGACAAAGTGGCATAATTATTTTTGGCTGTTTGGCTGTGTGTCTCAGTATGGCTTAATTTTTGTTTCCTTTTTTTCTTTACTCATGGCAGATATCCGTATTGCATCTTTAAATGTAAACGGAGCCAGGGATGATGTAAAGAGGATGCAAGTGTATGAAACAATCAAACAGAAACAACTTGATGTTCTTTTATTACAAGAAACACATAGTGATGATAACAATGTTACAGATTGGGTAAAAGAATGGAATGGTTATATATTTTTAAGTCATAAAACTTCATGTAGTGGAGTCGCCGCCATCTTGTTTGCGAAAAAGTTTACTCCAAGCTCTTTTAAAATAGAAGAAATTGTGAAGGGGAGACTTTTGAAAATTCAAGCCTTTTTTGAAAAGTATGTTTTGGTTTTTATTTGTGTGTATGCCCCCACTTTACCAATAGAAAGAATAGCTTTTTTGGATATTTTATGCTCAACGCTAGGCAATTGCAATAGCGATGAATATCTATTTATTGGTGGGGAATTTAATTGTGTTGAACAAAATATTGATCGCAATCATATAGAACCACATATGCCTTCTCGCAAACGGCTTTGCGAATTAATTGAAAGAAATGACCTAAGTGATGTTTGGAGGAATTTAACTGTGAATTCAAGACAATATGCATGGGCGCATGCCCATGACAATCTATTGTCTTTAGCAAGACTAGACAGATTTTATAGTTTCAGACACCATCATAATGTTTTTAAGAGTTGTGTAATAAACCCAGTTGTTTTTTCTGACCACAGTTTGATTATATGCAGTGTTTTTTTTTCAATTCTGTGTCACCAAGGAGTGTGTATTGGCATTTTAACACTGCTCTGTTAAATGATGCTTTTTTTTAAAGAGACGTTTGCATTTTTTTGGGAAAGTTTTAGAAATGAAAAAGTTTCTTTTTCTTCTCTGCAGAGTTGGTGGGATTTTGGCAAGGCTCAAATCAAACTTTGTCAACAGTATACTCAAAATATCACAAGAGAGACAGTTAAGTCTATAAGAGTTTTAGAAACTGACAGAGACTATTTTTCATGTATTTATGCATTGCTCAAGACTTAAGCCGTTATTTGACTTGTTGAAAGATATTTTTATTTGTTTTGATGAGAAGTTTACTGTACCAGGTTTTATTTTTGGTTTTAAATATACCCGAGGAAGACAATAGGAATGTCAATTGATCAATTTTATTATAGGCAAGGCAAAAATGACAATATATGTTAGCAGAAAGAAAATAATTGAACAAAAAGGTGATTATAATCTTGTAATGATGTTTACGGCTATGATTAAATCAAGACTTCTAATTGATTTTTATTTTTATAAAGCTACAAATTGACTAGAAGTCTTTGAAAATATATGGTGTCATAGAGGGGCATTGCGTTATGTTACTGAAAAGGAAATTTACTTTTCACTTTTTCTATAAACATGATGTGATGTATGTTATAAATGTAATGGTTTTATGTTTGTAAACAGTTTCTGTAATGTTTTTTGAAAAATCAAAATCTCTCTCTCTCTCACACACACTCTCTCTCTCTCTCTCTC
>NW_015507465.1:69088-70559 GCF_001515645.1 Sinocyclocheilus grahami | reverse complement strand
AAGTTTTGGCAGTGACATAAATTTTGTGTTTTGCAAAGTTTGCTGATTCTGTATTTGTAGATATTTTTTCCACATGTTTCTATGGTATATTTACAGAGTTGACCCTTGTTCTTCATAACCTCTGCAATTCGCCCTGGCATGTTGGATATTAGATTCTGGGCCAAATCCTGACTGATGGCGATCCATTCTTGCCTTATTAGTTCTCATGGTTGATCACAATTTGTGGGCTGCTGCTTGTTCACTGCCTTTTGAGGACTGACCACAGGTTCTCTATGGGTGCTGGAAAATGCACAAATCATCACCAGATTGCTCATGGATTGTTGGAAGAAGTCGCTCTTCCAGGACATTTTGATACCAGTGTTTTTGCTTTTCAACACCCTTGGTTGAAAAGCAACCCCACACATGGATGGTCTCAGGATGCTTCACTGTTGGCACAACACAGGGCTCATGGTAGCGTTCACCTTTTCTTCTCCGAACAATCGATTTTCCAGATGTCCCAAACAGTCGGAAGGGAGCTTCATCAGAGAAATTCACTTTGCACCAGTCTTCTGCCGTCCAATCCTTGTACTTCCTGCAGAATTTCAGTCTGTCCTTGACGTTTTTCTTGGAGAGAAGTGGCTTCTTTGATGTCCTTCTTGACAGCAGGCCGTTGTCCAAAAGTCTTGGCCTCACTGTGCGTGCAGATGCTCTCACACCAACCTGCTGCCATTCCTGAGCAAGCTCTGCACTGGTGCTGACACGATTCCGTAGCTGACACCTCAGGAGGAGACGGTCCTGGCGCTTGCTCGACACTCTGGTATGCCCTGAAGACTTCTTCACTGCAGTCGAACCTCTCTTCTTGAAGTTTTTGATGATCCGGTAAATGGTTCTTTCAGGTGCAATATAGTGATGCTCGATTCTTGAACAAATGGTTCTTTAGAGCCGGTTCTTAGGAAGTAACCGGTTAAGCCGGTTCACAAAATCGAACTGAATCGAACTTTAGTTTCAGGTTGATGACGCAGGACGCACAGCCGAAGTAGCACGTCCGACTCAAAAAGAACTGAATGAGCCGGTTTAACCAACTGTCAAAGTTTGCAGAGGATAACAGAGGACTCAAAAAGAACCGAATGAGCCGGTTTAACCAACTGTCAAAGTTTGCAGAGGATAACAGAGGACTCAAATGAACCGAATGAGCCGGTTTAACCAACTGTCGAAATTTGTAGAGGATTGCCGAGGATTCTGACGAGTGAGTTGCACTGCGTGTGTATCACCGAGGACTTGAACAAGCCTAATACGTAAAGATTCTTTATAACAAACAAAACATAGGCTACTAGAGATATACTTATGAATCATTTTATTAAAAAGCCCTGGATTTTTATTAAAACATGGACAATTTTTAATTTTTACATTTTAATTTAAGAATTTTAGCATGGTTTATTCTGCATATAGACCATATTTTAAGTTGTTTAAGCGAAATCAAGGAGTTTATAAG
>NW_015507465.1:47300-68914 GCF_001515645.1 Sinocyclocheilus grahami | reverse complement strand
ACATATATTATGTAAACAAAAACCTTTATTTTGGATGCGATCAATTGTTTGACAGCACTAATAGATATATATATACTTACATACTTTTTTTCTCCAGTTTACTCATTTGAATGAATATAGTCAGATAATTGCAATAGTTGTTTTTTTTATGATTTGCAAATGCGATAAATTCATGTATTAATTACCATGTTTATAGTGAGTGTTGTGACCCTACTGAACCTGACCTAAACTGGGTTTGTTTGGTTTCGTCAACCGTAAACCTACTCTGAAACTCAGAGTTTGCTCAACTAGCTTTGTTTAACAGGCCACTGTTTTACTGTTTAGAAAACATTTTGACTGACTGGAAAATCCTTTGTAGGCCGTTGTTACACTAAGGAGCTATTCCTACATGAACAATTTGATGATCTGAATCAGATGTTTTCAATAAAATTAAAATTAGCAGACACTTTTATCCAAAGCGACTTATAGTGCATTCAGGCTATATATTTTATTTTTTACCAGTATGTGTGTTCCCTGGGACCAAACTCACATCCTCTTACACTGCTAACGCAATGCTCTACTACTGAGCCACAGGAAAACAATAAGCTTGTGCACAATAAGACAGACATATAAAATATAAAGAGCAGTGGGTCCTCAGAAATGGAGGTGAAGACCACTGGCTTATATGATAATGGAATAAATTACAGTAAAGCATGACGGTGAGTAGATAATCATTCAGCCATTCAAACACAGCATTTACGATTCAAGAAGGCTGTCATTAGACTGGCCTGGCAGACATCTCGGCATGGATGAAAGAATATCACTTACAGCTCAACCTGGCAAAGACTGAGCTTCTTGTCTTCCCTGCCACTCCAACTCTACAGTATGATTTTTCCATCCAGCTAGGTTCTTCTACAATTACCCCATCAACTTCGGTCAGAAATCTTGGTGTAACTTTTGATAACCAGCTGACCTTCAAAGACCACATTGCAAAGACCGCTCGATCTTGCAGGTTTGCATTGCACAACATCAGAAAGATCAGGCCCTTTCTAACGGAGCATGCTGCACAACTTCTTGTCCAGGCCCTTGTCATCTCTAGGCTGGACTACTGCAATGCTCTTCTGGCTGGACTCCCATCAAGCACAATCAAACCGGCACGACTCGAATGCAGCGGCACGACTGGTCTTCAACGAGCCCAAAAGAGCCCATGTTACACCTCTCTTTATCTCCTTGCACTGGCTACCGGTTGCGGCCCGAATCAAGTTCAAGACATTGATGCTTGCATATAGAACAGCCACAGGCTCAGCACCCGCCTACTTCCACTCACTACTACGAATTTACATCCCCTTCAGAAGTCTGAGATCCGCTAGTGAGCGACGCCTCGTGGTACCATCACAGAGAGGCTCAAAATCACTTTCCAGAACATTCTCGTTCACCACTCCTGGCTGGTGGAACGATCTTCCCACCCCTATCCGGAATGCTGAATCCCTGACAATTTTCATGCGACAGCTGAAAACTCATCTCTTTCGAAGCTACTTGACTTCAATCATAAAAATTTTTTTTTTTAAAAGTATCTCTCTCTTTATTTATTCCTTCTCTTTCTAGCTTGTACTTATTTGAACAATGTCTAAGAACTTGGTATTACAACCACTTCTTGTGTCTGTTTGCCTCTTTAAGAAGAATCGCTTTATGTATCCCCCAATTGTAAGTCGCTTTGGATAAAAGCATCTGCTAAATGACTAAATGTAAATGTAGACTGATTTCACAATCACTTCTTGTCTCATAAATATGAGGGCATTTTGTTTTAAAATCTCTGATTTAAACTCTGATATATACCAATTAATTCATTGTGTCACACAACTCCTCTTGAAACCACAAACTAACCAATAGCCTTTTAATTTTACATTGATTACTCAAAAAAAATGTAATTTCTCCAACCACTTGAATTGTAGCTCTAGAACCAACCAATCTCATCTGCTTCAGTTCAAATCCACAACTATCATATGGCAAGTGTAATTTATTAAGCATGTAAGTGTGCATGCACAAGTAAGATGCTGCAACTGGCATTATCACAGCCATGGCTTATAAGCTCAACATAGTGTTTACCTTTACTCTTCAGCACAACTCTAACCACAAAAATTTAACATTACAGAAACTCTTTTAAATGTCAAACATTTCACATCAACAGCATTAAACACTTTAGGTCTTTAGCTTTACTAAAACACATAAAATAACATTCAGTATTAACATTTATTCGCCTTATCCAGTCCTATGCAAAGCATGCTGGGAACTGGAAATCCAAAGGTCCAAAGATAAGACAATTTACTACAACTTCATTTTTTAATAAATTCAATGATCACAAAAAAAATTGAGTTGTTTGCCTCTTAAAAGGTTTACTTAAATCGATAAATTAGATTTTTTAGAAACCATGCATTTATTTAAGTTGTAGGGGAAAGGTCCTCTGAATTACATTTTAGAGTGCAATAACCACACTTGTCTACAGTCTATAGTATAAATAGGTGCCGGAACACATCATCCACTTCTTCGTCTGAAGCTTGCGTCCGCAGCATGGCAAGAAAACCCAGAGGATGCAGTGTCTCGTTCCCTACTCAGGGAACCATGGTTACATAAGTAACCTGAGACATTCCCTTTCAAGGGAACTTCAAACTGCGTCCTCTAGGGGTCGCTATGGGGAACGGTATACCCATGCTGCCATGCTGAGGGGAGTGCATGCCAGAACCATGGCGAGCACTAAGTACCAACTCTACCATAATGCCATGGGAGTCGTCCCTGGGACGTTAGACGGCTGTCAGTGACATTATTCCCTACGGCCAAAGGCCTAGGCTACATACCCCAAAAAACGTACCTGTTAGGGCCAGAACTCCTGGGCCCGGGGTAGAGCTCAAGGCTTGGAATCAAGAATAGATTCCTTTAAGGGAATACAACCAAGAGCCTAGAGTCATACTAGTCTTGGCCTGTCACACAGGGGCTACCGCACTCTGTATATGCTGAAGGACCGTCTCAACAGACCCCTAGTAGCAACACCCTGCTAAAGTGGGTATCCAGAGGATACATAGGTGGAGTGGTGCCCAAGGCGGAACCGGGGTTTTAAACCACTCAGAAAGAGCACGAAGCCGCTGCGCGTAGCTCTTACCATACAGGATTCTAGAAAAGAATGCAGAATACTTGCGTGCGAACTTACCACAGTGTGGATTTTAGAAAGTGTACAAAGACTTCACGTGCTCACTTACCATAACATGGATTTTAAACAAACCCTTCTATGGGGTTCTCGTGGCACTCTGAAAGAGCAGCCCATAGAAGGAATGGTGTATCCCAAAACGCTATGTCTGAGAAGTATCAACTTGATCTTAAGGCTTATAATGCTGGGGTGGCTAGCAGTAAATCTGTAGCTGAGGGAGCAAACATCCAGCTCTCAATCGAGAGGGAGCTCGACCTACAGCATGTTCCACAGGTGGAACAGCTAGCAGTTACTCAGTTGAGGGAGCAACACCCCTAGTGCTCAAAGGAGAGGAGGCTCGACCTGCAGCATATTCCAAAGCTGGAACAGCTAGCAATAATTTACTTAGCTGAGGGAGCAACACACCCAGTTCTCAGTCGAGAAGGGAGCTCTACCTACAGCATGTCCCAATGCTGGAACGGCTAGCAGTAGTTTACCTTAGCTGAGGGAGCACAAACCCAGCTCTCAACGAGAGGGGGCTCGACCTACAGCGTGATTGTAGAATCAGAAGGGTAAGAATTCTGCAAGCTAGCCAAACACTCAGCGCATCAGAGAGGCAGAGGAAGGGCCTAATTTGCCTGATGCTGCTGGTTCCAGGTGCTCTGGAAAAACAGAGAACTCAACTTCTCATATGAGAGGAGAACTCTGAATTCAGAGGAAAGTGTGCTCATTCCAGGTAACCCTTAGATAAAAGGGGAGCACTGCTCAACACTACCACAAGAACAGCCCATGGAGCGAGGAATCCAACTCATCAGAGAGAATTAAACGCTCGAAAGAAAGCACCATGCTCACAATAACCCTCAATGGTGAGGGGAGTGATGCTTCCAAAGTGTCGACAGAGACACACTAGTTGAGTGGAGCCCAAGGTACCGGGGTCTAAACCGACTCAGAGAAAGGGAACGATGTAATAACGCATAACCCTTACCTTACAGGATTTTAGAAAAGTGGGCAAAGCATAATGTGCCCACTTACCACTTATGTCAGGAAGTATGAAGCCAAAACCCGGCTTATCGTACCAGCTGGACATATATATCGACGAGTGAGATAAACACTGCGAGTCGAGCACCCGGTTTCTGAATCCAGCAGAGGGAGTGCTCACCGAGGACCTACCCTGGAAAAGGACAGAAACACACAGGTCCCGGGAAACACTGCAAAGAAAACTAGCTGAAGGGTTATATACTCAACCACCAGCACATAAACACATATATATATACACACATATATATATATATAAATATATTAAGAAATGTATCGTACTCACCCACCATGGTTCCCACGCCGGAGCCTTGTCCGGAGAAGCCTCTAGACCGGACCATCAGTAAGGTGGTCACTATTGGCGTTTTTCCACTGCGTGGTACGGCACGGTTTGCGTTTCCACTGCAGTTCAGTACCGCTTTAGAGTGGGTGGGATTATTCACATGTCGTTATAGTTGCGTCGCCTCTACTACCACGACTCCTAAAAAAAACGGTTTAATTGCGCGTCGCCCCATCAAGCTCTCGCTGGATCCGCTCCTCTGCTATCAACGAGAGGAACGTCTGTTCTTCCGCAACAGACAATAAAACTTTTTGGTTGTTAAAAAAGGTGCGCTCGTTCCAAACAGTTGCGTTTGATCCTTCGCTGGCTGTGATGATTTAAATCTAGCGGTTCTTTTGTGTTTATGTCGCAAGTTCAGTGGTAGTCACAGGTAGTGACAATTCTCTCCGGCCAATCTGTGATCAGCAGAGTTTACACATCACGTTTTGGTAATGGTACGGTTTACTTGGAACTCCAACCGAGGTGGTACTAAAAAAAGTACCAGGTACCAGGTACTGTACCCAGTGGAAAACCCCCAAAAAGTGAACTGTACCAAGCCGAACCGTGCCATACCATGCAGTGGAAAAGCGCCATATGAAGCCATAGAACCAACCAAAAACATCATAGGTCCAGTAGGAGACTGTTATGCAGGAAGTTTCCACCTAACCTCGGTCAGGTGGAGAGATGGTGGTTACAGGGGAATTAGGAAGGGGAAGATAAGGGTAGATGTTAAAACCCCCCGAGGGAAATGAGTAGATACTCAACTATCACTCCGATCCGGACAAAAGCGCTGACGCCTTGTCTGGATCACATCCCTTAGGTCTTGCCTACCTCCCTTTGACCCGTGATACTTCTTACCCCTAACCACAGGTGGGGGAGGAGCGTGAGTTGCGACACTAGCCTTCTGTGCTCGTCTCTGATCCTCAAACTGAGGATCAAATAAAACCCCTAGGTTGTTCGTGCTCAGACCTGGACTTTCCGTGAAGGCCGCTGAGCGTGCCTAATACGTAAGGCAAAAACCGGCACATCGAGAAGAAAGCCCCTCTCTTTTTCCCAATATCTGCTAGGTTCATCCAGAGATGTCCCTCTGCCACTACCATAGCCGCCATGAACCTGCCACCAGCAGAGGTGGCCTGCTTAGTAGCACGGAGAGCGAGATCCGTGGTGCGGCGCACTCTCGCAGTGCACGCCGATTGCCACCTCGGAGACATCGCGTGCATGCTCTTTGCCCAAACAAATAACGCATAGATCGTGTGTCATCAGATGTTTAAACAACGACAACACGGATGCACACATCCTCTAAACGTTCTGCTAGTGCTCGCCATAATAATAGGATAGAGATCGCTCTTACCACATTCAAATGCATGCTTCAAACAAAACAGTCAGTGAAGACGAAGAAGAGGATGATGTATTCTCCCGGCACCTATTTATACTATAGTCGCACCGGTAGGGACGTCATGGCTGCCGCCGGCCAACGTTTTGTTGGTGTTTTTTCAATGTATGCTTCAGACACGGGTCACGACATAGCGACCCCTAGAGGACGCAGTTCGAAGTTCCCTTGAATGGGAACTATTAATTACCCGATGGGACAAACTACATCATAGCATCTTGTTGATCATGTTATAAAAATGCAACAAAGTTTTTACAGAGCTTTATTTACACATTTTGTTTTTCAGTATTTATATTAAAATAAACATCCAAATGTAAATGCAAAAGTTCCAATGTAACTGAAGTTCCTGTGTTTGTTATTAAATGATAAAAAGCAGTTGTAAAAGTTTTACAAAACATGCACATTCATCTCTGCACCAATACAGTGTGCACTTTATGGTTTACTGCCAAATTATGCCTAATACATAATGTCAGCTCCTGAACATGATGACGGATGGGATATGCTTAGCCTCAAATACTACTCCGATGCTGTAAATATGCAGCAAATGACCAACTGACAGACATCATTTTAAGAGAGAAATCTTTATTCTATAAAATAAGTATCTCAGACAGTTCTTTCACCTTTATTTTCTACAGCAGTCTTAGCAAACCTTCAGAGTCCTCAGTTCAAGTTCTCTGCCTTTGGCAAGGACTAGGGCATAATGATGCTCACTTTGAATGGTATTTACCCAAGATAAACAATTTTGCAGATAAGTTGAGAGAACTATTTCAAAACTTCAGAAATATAAATGCAGTGATAATCATATTAAATGATAGAAAGGGTTAGTGATCTTAGTCAAGTAAACTATCAGTAAAATATAAAAGTAAAATCTGCACGGAGAGGACTGACCTGTGATGCAGAGCATGCAATGTGTTATTTTACTCTCTTCTTAACTCAATGAGGCTGTATCAAATGAATGATGCATTTTCCGGGCAGAATAATTAAAATGCCTTGATTCATACAATCAGTTAAGTTCAAATTAGTAAAAATTGTAATGCTAATTTACAAATATGAAATATGTATAATATAATATTACCATTTGCAACATCACAGCCCAGAACTTAGATAGCTACTGTAAGCAATTTATCTTAGATAAAAAAATGATTAGATATGATCAGGAAATCTCTAGCATTGTCTAGAGTTTATCACACTTTCCAGAATTATAAAAGAGACATATGCAGAGTCATTTACTGAATTATTCAAATACACAGCAACAGAAAAGTTACATGGCTTTTGTGCACAATAAATGCATTGCATCAAATAAGTACAGTTGAATACACTTAATATAAAGTGAGTCCACTTTTATTTAGCAATTAACTTCTGCTACCTAAACCAAATCAATATGTGGTGTGACCAGGGAAACACCTAACACTCTCTGCTGTCAGGTTTGCATCTCTCACTCCTAGGCCCTGTTTAAGAAGCATTTTCATTGATCTGATCACAAGTGGACAACACTAAATACTGTTGTAAGCGGTGTCTAAAATATTTTGAGCTTCACCGGATTGCTTTATTGTAAAAGCTCATGTGGTCGAACGCATCTGAACACCCGCCTCCTCTCTGCCTACTGACCTAATTGTTGTTAAGTGCACTAGCTAGACGTAATTTAAACTTTGCGATTTGAAACCATGCTTTAAGTTTGAAATAAAAAAAAAAAAAGTAAAAAGCACAGTGTTAACCCTGCATCTTCTCACTGTGACCAGACACCACAATCCAGCCAGCATAAGACTCTGTGTGACAGCAGGTGCCTAAAGAATATATAATTGACGTGTAAGGTAATACAAAAATAATTAAATATCCATAATAATATCCATGACATAATATCTCTCCAATTGATTTTAGCAGGATTTTTTTATTATTAATGTCTATATAAACTATGTACAAACTGTAAATGACAGTTAGTATTGTATGGCATTTCATGTATACGAGACATCAGTATGAAACCCAGCTCTTCCCAAGCATGGTCAGAAACACAATAATGGTCACTAAATAAAGAACCAAGAAAGTCACATCTATGATTCTTGCCACTCGAATCCAGCACAGTGATCTCTGCATCCCATTCTGATCTCTAACTGAGTCTGGGGAGTTGTGCAGGTCTCTTACAATATCTATAAGAGGGAATACAAAACATGTCTGCTCTGAATAAACACTATATGTAGTGTGGTCTACATTATCCCATATATACAATTCTTCAGTGAAGAATAATTGCTGACACTTTCATAGAAAAAGTAGAATAATAATAAAAACAAATAAAACAAAAAAATAGATAGCATGTGATTTTGATGAGGTTTATTCAAAGGTCAATTGTATTTGCTTTCCTTTCTCCTGTGTACCAGAATGACAAAGCAAGCAAATCTTAAACTTAATTCCACTAATAAACCTTAATTTGAGAACTGAAAGTATAAGATAAGAAAAAAAAAATCACATAATCGTATGCTGTCTTGACTCTTACCATCTCGGCCACTAACAGCAGCTGTGTTTTCCACTGATCTCTTCTCGGCTCCTTTAGCCATCAGGAAAGACACAAGGATGGTCTCCAGAATGCTGAAACCAATGAGACTGAAAATCACACTGCAGTAAATGCCTGTGAAGAGAACAAACTATGATGGAAACAGCTGAATTGCCTTTGAAATAGCATTTTTTGTTTGTTTAAATCATGTGGAAGCGGAGGCATGTGGTATTTCTCTACAGTTCTTTTTTTTTTTTTTCGGGTTAAAAAATACTTTCTCATTCCCTTAAATATAGAGACAACTATAAGTAAATCATTAGTTGGTTGCTATCCTTAAAAAGTGTAAACACTCTGGCTCTGTGACCCTCTCCAATAATTGCTTAAAGGGGACATCAGATGCCCATTTTACACAAGTTGGTATGATTCTTTAGGGACTTCATGAAATGCCGGTAACATACTTTGGTTAAAATTCCTCAACGTTAACCTGCTGCAAACTGAAAAGCTCGCTGGATGACAGAGGTTCAGACTCAGACAGCCCATAATAAACTGGCTGCATGTTTTCTTTTCAGCTTTTCTGAGCTGGCAGACATGCCAGAAACCTGACTGAATGCAAGAAAAGCTAAAAAAAGAAGAAAAAAAAGAGAAAATTTAATCCAATGTCCCCTTTAAATACTACTTAAAGAATGTCCTTAAATGTCCGTGGTGAGTGCAACTGACTCACCTATTTTTTATTTCATAGGAAAAAATTAATTCTCTGTACTCTAGGTTAAATGCCTAATTCGAACCATCCAACTTATAGATTGCATTTTTAAATAATTTAGCCATGATGAGCATGTCAGTGTTAGACTCACCAATCAATGGGATTGCATTAGCTGTAGAGGGCAGCGTGTCGTTAAGAATCAGCAGCAAAACCGAAATAGACAGCAGTAAAGTCACTTTAAAGCTCAGCTTGTCTGCTCCACTTGCGTCAATGAAGAAGGACATCACATCCAGCACAAGGAAGAAAAATACTGGTATTATAATGTTTATGAAATACAGTAGAGGTCTCCTCTTGATGGTGATCTGCCATGGACAAACAGAAAATGTCTAAACAATACAGCAGTGAAACCAAATCAGTATTGAAATCAAGAGCAAGTGTGTTAACAGTTTTGTTTGCAGAATAATACAATATAAAATGAGAGAAATTAATTCAACATGAATTAATTATAATAAAGGCAGAGCCGTATTGGCCATTTTATTGCCACAGAATGTGTGAAAAGTATGTGCCAAAATTTAAAAGCGTTGGTTAGAAGTGCCAGCTTGCATGGAGAGGTTGTTGGGACTCCAGAGACACCAGCAACTTCAAAAACCGGTCTTTTTAATACAAATTGCATGAGAACTGTGACTTGCTTAATAATGTGGAACAATCTCTTTAAGAAGACCTGGCAAACTATTTAAGAAACCTCTCTGAGATTGATGACAGTTATCAAAAAAAATATGAAAATATTTCCTTTTTATTTCCTTTATAATACATAATAATTTGGAACACAGTGTATAGTTTTCGGTAGATATACTGTAGATATAATGAAGTCTCTTATGACCACCATGGCAGTATTTATTTGATTAAAAATACAGTAGGCTAATATTGTGAAAGATTATTACAATTTGAAATAACTATTTTCTATTCGGAGCAGGGAACTCAGGGGGCCATGGCAGAGCAGCTTCCGAGGCTGCGGCCCCAGCCCCCACCCCGGCCTCTATGGCTGGAGCCCTACTACCCCCCCCCCCACAAAGAAAATCCTTTGAGAGGATAGCGGGCTCTAAGGCCAAAACCGGGGATTGAACTGCGGATCAGGAGCCCTCCCTGGGCTCAACGGGGGATCAGGATCCCTCCCTGGCCTCGACTCAGGGACAGGAACCCTCACTGGGCTAAACTCGGGGACGGGAGCCCTCACTGGGCTAAACTCGGGGACAGGAGCCCTCCGTGGGCTATACTTGGGAACAGGGGCCCACGCAGGAGCGAGCTCTGGGGCTGGAGCCAATACTGGAGCAAGCTCTGGGGCTGGGGCCGACACTGGAGCGAGCTCTGGGGCTAGAACCAACTGCCTTTTTCTCCTCAGGTTTCTTCTTTGGTTACGGGTGAATTGGGCAGCCGGTGTCCCCAACACCTCACCACTTTTTGCAACATCTCATGGCACGCACGGTCACAGAAACATCTCCATTCGATAAGAAATTAATTGGTCTGTGTTAAATAACAGGCGTCTATCGCTGGAATGTGTTATGGCGAGTGCCCGTTGGTGCTGTTATTAGTTCTCCCTTGGCACTCGTGCACAATGCGCAGTCTTCACACAGACGATCGAGTGCTTCGTTCTGGTAAAAGCACAAAATGAACACTTTTGGTTTTAATGAGGAAAAAATAAACTATACGAGGGTGAATTAGAACCCAGAACCTCAGAAATGCGTGACAAAAATTCTGCCACTAGACCATTAAATCACACAAATAATAAATGCAAATTTATATATTTATTCACTACTGTTAAGACTCTCGCCGGTAATTATATTGTATTATTAATATTTATATTTATATTGATATAGTCATTTCGTCGTCAGGGGCAGTGATCCCCCTGCTGCACGGGCCCCACGGGTCTGTAGTTACACCACTGAGTCCCAATCACTGATAAACACAAAATTTGCATGTTGACTGTAAAAATGAAAAAAAAATATATTATAAAAGCCATCATTAAAATAAAAAAAATAAAAAATCCATCAAAAAAATGTTTTTTTTTTTTTTTTTATCAAACTTTGGCATTTAATCTTTACATGTTATTTTTCCTGATATAAATTGTAAAATTGAAAATAAAAGCTTTTTTTTTTTAAAGAAAAATATGTTTGTGCAGGATGTGCGGGAATTTTGTATGCCCCACCCTTTTAAAGGTTAAAATGAAAATCAAATTATTTAGTTCTGGCACATGTTTTGCACACTCTCGGTGGTAAAGAATGGCCAGATGGCCAGGCTTTTTTAGCATTCTAGTTATACATTTAATTTTAATAATTAATCTTGCACGCTCTGTGTTCTGTACCTTGTATATCAGCAGATCCTGTAAATAACCTAGAAGAGCGGCATTAGATTTAGAAGCATCTATACTGAGGAGTTCCCACTCTCCCTGAGCTTGAAAGAACTCCTTGGATTCATGCGTAATGTTTTTATTATCAGAAAATGGATCGATGGTAAGCTCACCAACTGTGAGAAAACAGACAATAAACAATTTCCTTGATTTATTTTTTTTTACAATTAATTTATATAAAAATATTGTGTTTTGTCTTGGATTTTAGATGTACTTGAATGCACAGCAGAGTGAAGTGTAATATTGCAGATTTGGGTGTCGAAGGGAAATCTGTAGAGGTCCATCTTACAAGCAGTAGTCAGAGCAAAAATATCAACTGAGACTGACAGGTCCCAGCAGAGCAACTGCAAATATGGAGACTCCTTTGTTCCAAACTCTGTTTTGATGCTAAACAAACAACAACAACAAACTGTAATACTGATCGTGACTGACATAATTAAAAAGACAAAGCATAATTAGAGGGCTATACACATTTAATGTAATTTGTACAGACTACTGAAAATCATTTATGTGAAAAATAGAGCTAAAATGTTTTAGAGATATGTAAGGATTTGTTCAGACAAGCAACAAAAAGCATTTCATTTGGCTGGCGTGATGTTTCTGAACAACGTGCACTAGGCGGTTAGCGAATCACAACACACTGGGCCAGCTAACCAATCTTTGCAAATTTCTGAGGGAGGGGCTTCATAGATCCAGGAAAGCAAAAGACCGTTTTAGGAGACCGGAAAAAGCGGTGTAGAATAAAAGTAAAATATGTGAAAAAATTATGAGATTTAAAAAAAACTAAAACAAAGCATGAACACATTACAGTGCACCCCATAAACACAATCAAGCCTTCGAAAATAGCCGGTCGACCACCCCTTTAAAATAACACTGAAGCAGTAATAGATTTAATGAGATAATAAAGGAATGACTGAGCATTAGTGAAATGCAGCGGTTGCTGCATTTGAGCACTAGACCCTTGAGTGCTTTGTTATTTTTTATTTTATTTATTTATTTATTTTTTGGCTGTCGTAGCTAGTTGTTGTATTAGTGTTTTCAGAAATAACTTTTATTACATCAGAAAAAGTCTTCTTCTTTTTTAACGGCGGTTGGCATCCATCTTATTGGTGCATTACTACCCCCTTCTGTTCTGGAGTGTGGATCAGTAAGTAAGTTCACAATCTATTTCTACTATAAATTAGGGATAGAGGGGGAGGAGAGAAAAAAAAAAAGAACCCCCCAATTCCAAAAATACAAAATACCCAGTAATTACCCTTCCTTCCTTACCATCATATCCTATAATAAAGCCCAGTTTCCCTTAAATGCATTCAACAGTTCTCTAACCTGAGCTCTTTCCGGCATACTTAGGGCTGATTTTAAAGTAAGTTTCTGCACCCCTATTTCCTTAAGATTATTTTCAATCTTCTCTCTTTGTGTCTTGTATTTCCTGCACTGTAGAATTACACATGCTCCACTGACTTTTCTTCCGTCACACAGACCAGACTGCTGTGATCTGGACCATTATTTTAAAGTGAAAAACACGTTAACTCCTCAGTAATTACTCAAGTAAATTAATAAGGTATTTACTTTATATCTGACATACTGTACAGTCATGCATTTGTGTGAAGCACTAGTGATATTTCACCAGTAGATCTTTTACTTATTTGGGGAATATCAAATTCATAAATTAGTTTCCATAAAGAACCCAATTGTTCACTTTTAAGACGTTACTGTTGTGATTAGTAATTAATTGGTTATTCTTTATTAACTTGTCATAGTTCACAAGTAATTCTCAATGAGGATATTTTTATTTAATAATGATCAAATATCTAATAAGGAACTACATTTGTCCTAAATTTGCTACTACTTACTGCTTAGTTAATCTTGCTTCTCTATTAGTTAATAGTATTAAGTTAAGTGTTAATGTAGTACTACCTATTACTTCCTGCATAGTTACTTGTTAACAACGGACCATTATTCTAAAGTGTTACCGAAAATTCAGCAAAAATAAATAAAAAAATACAAATATATACCTTTCTTTGATAATAATATCTGGAGTCCAAAACATATCTTTTGTTGCTGGAACTGCGTCAATTCCACAAAACTGATCGTACTGCCACTCCATGTTATTGCTCCAAGCCTGCAAAGTTATGAATATAAGGTTCACGGTGATCATCAAAGGGCCAGTCCTTCTCAAGTTGGTTGCTGTACCATTTGTCTTTCTTTCTTCAAAAACTCTATGCATTTGTATTGCAAAATCACCAGTATTTTTTTTTTAACAAAGCAGTCATCTTTGTGTCATGACCAACAACAAATTTCAGTTATACAGGCGTTTATGGACACCTCAGTATCTCAGCATATGATGCACGCTAAAGACACACTCTTGCCTGAGAGCATGCACAGTGAAATCCTCGAGCAATGCCAAGTGTGCTGTCTTCAAAACCAGTTCAAACACAATAAACAGCTTTCATAGAGTCCTCTTATTAGCAAAGTCATTGCATATCTGCGCTGTTATACAGAGATACATTGCAGCTTTCTTTTTTTGGAAATTTTGAATAAATTTCAATATGATTTATTTTCTTAATTATTATGAAACCCAGATGAAATTCATCTTTCTTTTAACAGCACATTTATGTTCAGTGTTCAAAAATCTATGTTCAGTTTTCAATCTCTGCATCAATCTTCTGCGCCAACTTCAGAATCCTTTCTTCGGGGATCCTCAATCTGTGTGTTACAGATCGTCCGGATCTTCTGCACAGATTTAAGAACTTTCACATTCCAGGCTCCTTAATCTGTGTGTTCAAGACCAAGGACCTTCCCAGTGCTCAGGAGTTCATTGTCCACAACCTTTGTGTTCAAGATTGTTTAAATGGAACCCAGCTCCTTTCTTCCTGCAATGTGGCCAAACACAACACGTGAAAGACGCCACTTCTCAGACTCAGCACATGACCAGGCGGAATGTAAATCTAATTTTAACAGACCTCTTTCCAGACACCTTGACATTTTCTCAGTTTACGATTTTCTAACTTACATTCGATTTTGTAGCTGATGTCAGTTAATTGTTGAATCCAGAAGAAGGTTTACATTGTTAGGCTCAGATGAACTACAGTTTATCTTTTCATAAGTGACTGAGCTGGATGTTATAAAGTGCAAAAGATTTATGAATGCTAGTGACTGAGTTACAACATGTAACTGCCATAGTAAAAAAAAAAAAAGCACATCCTGTTTGTTTTCTTTATTTTACAAAGGCACAGTTTTGTTCTTATTGTGTGTAGGCTATATATAAATAAAAATAAAACATGTCATACTCCTAACTTTATTTATATGCCATTGGTGTTTGGTGATGAGTTTTTGGCTCAAGGTCTGCATTTAAAGTCACACGTGTTCAGCTGGGATTAGGACTTGGCTTTCTGCAGACAGTCAAGTTCTTCCACACTGACTGAATCAATCATTTCTTTTTTAACCTTGCCTTATACACAGAGGCATTGTCATGTTATAATAGAAAAGGGTCCTGTCCAAACAGTTGCTATGAAATTAGAATAACACAATTCCCTAGAATATTATTGCTTAAACATTAAGATTTGTACTCATGGAAATGACTAAAGTAGTCAAACCTGATCATTAAAAGGGGGTGTCCCAATACTTTTGGCAATATAGTGTACATACACACACTCTAAAAAGTGCTGGGTTATTTTTTAACCCAAATGCTGGGTTCAGCTCGTTGGGTCATTTTATTGGGTTGTTTTTAATATTTTAATATTTTTACCCAGATGCTGGGTAGTTTTTCTGTAATTAAGTTGTTGGGTCATTTTTAATGCTGGGTTATTTTTTCCTACCCAACCACTGTTGTGACCCTGTCTCCGATGAAACAACCCAGCTGCTGACTTACAGTCAGAGCGTGGGCTTTTTGAGTCTTCTAGGAGAGAGCGGTTCTCAGCGCCGCTGATTTGGTGAACTTCTTCAGCGAAATAAAGGTTTGTATACATTTTATTTCATTTATAAAGTCTTTACTGTGCTGTAAATTGTATTATTTTATGCAACACAACATAAGGACGAGATGTCAGTCAGCAGCGGTCACTTTGCATGATGGAAATGTTTTTGCCTTGCATAACATAAATGGATTTTATTCGTTATAGTACTGAGCTTAAGTTAATTTGATGTTAAAATATGTTCTCTAATCTCAGTACTGTTTGGTCATGGGCAGGTTTTGGAGTCAGTCATGGCATCTTTCAGCTATAAACAGCAGCCCTTCAACAGCTCAGATTTCAGCGATACATCGGCATGAGAATCACTATTTCGGTGAAAAGCGATTACAGAGAATGGTTGAATACACTTACAGAAAATTAAAATGCTACTTTTAAATGTTACAATTTTTATGTCTAAAATGCTTGTTAAACGACTTTAAATGTAATATTGTAAACTATACTGTATTCACCCAAATAAATTCAATTTGTCTTGTATTTTGTCCATGGGTGTTCTTGCTTAATAATAAATGTTCATCTTTTGATTATTGCTGTTGCCTCTAGTATGACTATGTGTGTGTGTGTGTGTGTGTGTGTTGTTTTTAAGCCATCATTTTTTAGAGTGTACCTACCTACATACATACATACATATCAAATTCAAATATTGTATGCTGTCACCATATTTACACACAAACACTGTAGTGTGTATTTTACTCAACCAAAATTGAAGAGGAGTATTTAATAGTTTTACTGGAGTAATAATTTGTAGGGTATATGTAATTATATTTAAGTACTCGATTTGTGTACTTCTTCCACCACTGGGGTTCTGTAATCACCTGTATAACCACAATTTTTTATGGGCCATGACACAAAAACCAGCTGTGGTAAAACCAAGTGAGATTTAAAAAATGGTGGTTTAGCATTACCAATACATAAAGCTAATCACTCAAAACAAATTAGGAACAATAAAAATGGTGAAGCAACTTCTTAGGATGCAAGAGTTAAATAAACCGAGAAACATTTAAATAAGAGCAAAATATCGTAACAAAACAATAAAATAAAATAAAAAACTTACAGTCATCATTTTGACCTGTGTTGAGAGGCTCTGGGCTTTTTCATTCTGCAAATCAATTAAGTGTTAAATAATGACATTACAACTGTCTGACACTCATGACTTGTATAAGAAGATAAATCATGCTGGATTCATACCACTTCTATGATGGATGTCACATACAGGTCCACATAAACATCAGTAGGAGGGTCCATGAAGTAGGGCAGTAGGTGGGTTTTTGGAACGTCAGTCTTGTTCAAGCCGAGATGTTCAAAAAGTGCCTTATAAGCAGTACCATAAACTGTGCTTTCTTCGCAGTTTGTAAAAGCAGACACCCATCCTGTGAAGATAAGACTTTATTACATACTGGGGTATATTCCAGAAAGCAAGGTTCATTTACTGTCGCATATACCCTGTTATCTCGGTTGTCAATTAAACCATGTTTACTTGAGCTGGTTTCAAAATCACGTCCAGGAGTATGTTCAGTCAACTCAGAGGTTCACAGTGAACACACAATAAATTCTTGTGATTAATCCAGAACAGAGTGACAAATTGAAGAGTCACCATGGAAACAGACGCTAAGAAGTTCTCTGGGTGCTGCTGTAAAAATGGCTGCCCACTGCTCTGGGTGTGTGTGTTTGGATGGGATAAATGCAGAGCATGGGTTACCACTTGGCTACAAGTCACATCACTTTCATATTGACACTTGTAACAATAGGTCCACTGAAGGCGAGTTTAAGAACCCAAGTGCAGCTTTATTCCAAAAATAATACAAAATAATCCAAACAGAGACTTGGCATGAACAGACTTGACTCATCAACAGCAGGTTACAACATCAATACACAACAAGAGACAAAGACTACATGAGTGCTATAGCTGCGTCCCAATTCAAAGACCGCATCCTTCGGAGGACGGGTCCTTCAAAGGATGCGGCCAACACAGTCTTCAAAGGATGCTCCGAGTCTAGCCTTTGCAGTATTTCCTGATTGCGCCAGCAGGTGTTCCCGATTGACGCTCCTGTCGTGTAGCAATGGTGCAAGAAGACAGCTGCCATAGATGTTATTAGTTAATGAAAATTTAAAAAACTGGAGCCACAATGGCAGAGTTTTTGTCCCAAGTAAAGGAATGATCAAAATCAAAATGAGAACTTTTGCCTCAGAAAACCTAACAAATGAATCTGTGCAGTGGTATTTTTAGTTTAAGTTTGCATTTTTTAAGACACCTGACTTTTCACATGTGTTTCACTAGCTATCTGAGTAAATTGAAACACAATACTTACATTTATAAGTGTATTCGTCGGCCGCCACAGAACTGTCATTCACTATGTTGTTTGAATAAAAGTCCCGTCGTCACCGGCGCACTATGAATTCTGGGATAGGGTAGGCTGCGAAGGATCCATCTGTTGTATCCTTAATTTTCCTGTGAAACGGAGGGCGCATTTGAAGTTGCGTTCAAATTGTGGCAGCCTTCGTCGTGCCGCGGTGACGTAATCGGCTTTCAAATGCAGCCTTGGGAGGATGCATCGTGAATTGGTATGGTCTTCGTCGCGCAGCAATCGGCCTTCAAATGCAGCCTTCGTAGGACGGGGTCTTTGAATTGGGACAGCTTTCGTCGCGCCACCATGACCCAATTGGCTTCAAATGTGCACTTCGAAGGACATAGCCTATTAATTGGGACGCAGCTTATGCATACCAAACAATCAGGGTTACATGTGTAAGGCATTTCCGAACATCACACAAACCATATGAGAGTCGTAAAAGCATGAACCATGGTCAGCCCAGGCATACCTCTCTCCAATGAGTTCCTGCCTCGCTCTGCTTATCTTTACAAAGAAAATACGGAGATAATGATTTACCAAACCACCTCCGATGTCGACACATTACTAAGACAACAATAACTGACCCCCTCCCATCTGGATTCATTTAAGGTCAGTGGGTTTCGTGACTGGCTTCAGCATAAATAAACCATCTAATGGACCACGGAACAAAGAACCTGGTATCTAGACAGAGTCCCGCACAAAATCACACGGACCTCATGACCACTTAACACATAAATTGATAATCCCGTCAACAAAAGAGACAATTTTATAGCTCCCTGTCCAGCAGGAGAAACTTGGCAGACTCTCAACTCTGACACGAAACTGACCTCAGGACACCTCCCCTTTTCCCCCTTTGCGTTCCAAGGAAAAAGACGATTTCTGAGACAATCGTTGAAAGTATGAAAATATCGGAGCATAGAGTCACAAATAATATGTTGTATGTCTTATATATACTGTATATGCTTGATGTGTTCATTTAATCGGTACAACGTTAATCAGTGTTTATTACCCCTTTTTAGGAAATGAGGTTATTAATATATGTGTGAGATCGGTGAAGTTTAGTATCGAACGGAAACTTAATAAATGGGGGCTCTTGTTAATGTATGCATGCTCCGCCTGCGCAAGAAGGCGATTGGAAGGTCGCGTCATGGGACGGACTTATGCAGCGGAACAAAACTCAATGCAGAACAGATTTGCTTGCTGCTTCTTCTGCTCTCGCCTGTCGCCATGTTAGAGCACCCCACGTGTGCTCACGCGCTTAACATCAAAGCGACCAGACATCTAAAACTCAACACTTTAGTGATACTTCGTTGAAATCTTCAAAGAACTTAAAGTCTTGCAAACTAAGACTTTCAGCAGAACTGCTCAAGCCTCTGCTTCATCAAAGACCAACCAATCCAACGAGGGGTTTTCCAAAGGACGTCATTCCGACGTCACCTCAGCGACCAACCAGTAATGGGGTTCCCTCAAAGACATCCCGGAAGCCCGCATCAGCCACGGAATCACCTCAGCTGTCAACCAGCAGAACGCAAGTAAACGAAAAACTCTCTAATATGCTGAACAGGTGTTGAGTTCACTTAAGCAGTAAATTTAAGACAAAATTCTCTGCTCTGTAAATTCTTAAGGTGAATATACATCACTCGTGAAAGCGAGGTAGAACTATGAAACTCAGTCAACTCGCAGTCTAAGAAATTGTACATGTGTGTGTGTATTTTTGTGTGTTTTAGTTTAGTTTTATGTAATCTAGGATAGCCAATAAAATTCACGTTTCATTTATAAAGAAGGATTGTCTGGTGTCATATAATTTCAAGGTTAAACTGTTGCCAAAGATCCCTTGCTTGCTGCCAAGCTCGTAGCTTACTCATAATAATTACCTCTCTAAGAGCTAACAAATTATCATAAGTGTGTTGACCGTGGCCAGGAAAACACATATTTAATTTGTTAAAATATACTGAGAATCACCGGCTCGCTGGACGACCCTTGATTTAAAGTGTAAACTATCAAATTTAGAATCAGTTCGAATCAGGTTGAATTAGGCTCTTCAGATCCTAGTCCTCTAAAACCTGAATTAATAATAATTAATTCCCTTACAACTGAGTTAATTTCTTACACATGACATAATCCAACCAATGAGGAACAAGACACATGACTTAGCCAACCGATCAGAACATGACACAATGAACAAAGGAACCAATAGCAGGAATACAAGAAGGCATAGGAACCACATGACTAGACAGGAACCATGACTAAACTCCAAAATAAAATTAGCAATGAACAAGAAACACAAACAAAACCCAAACCCCACGTTACAACACTATACACAAAATTCCTAGTGCTAAATTAATTCTCCTCAGAGTTTATTTGAGTCCACACTCAAGAGTGTTAAAATGAACACTGAAGCAGAATCAAACGGCTTCAGTTCAAGATGCTTACTATCAAGCAGATAGTATCTCAAATCCAGTCCGAGGACTAGTTTGTTACGATATATCTCAAAGATGCTTATTTCCATGTTTCCATCCTTCCTCAACATTGGAAGTTCCTGAGGTTTGCTTTCGGGGGTGAAGCATACCAATATTGTGTTCTTCCCTTTGGCCAGTCACTCTCACCCGGCACTTTCATGAAGTGTGTGGATGCTGTTCTGGCTCCTCTGCGACTCCAGGGCATCCGCATACTCAATTACATCGACTATTGGTTGATACTGGCTCGATCGGAGAAGATGGCGGCTCGGCATCGAGATGTCGTCCTCACCCATATGAGAGAGCTGGGGTTAAGACTAAACGCCAAGAAGAGTGTGCTTTCTCCACTACAGAGAACCACTTATTTAGGAGTGGTGTGGGATTCGACCACGATGCAGGCACGTTTGTCTCCTGCTCGTATCGAGTCAATCCTCATGATAGTCAAGAGAGTAAGAAAAGTCCAGTCACTCACTGTCAAACAGTTTCAAAGACTATTGGGTCTGATGGCAGCTGCGTCCAACGTGATACCTTTTGGCCTGCTGTACATGAGACCCTTGCAGTGGTGTCTCAGGACCAAGGGAATTTCCCCGAGGGGGAATCCGCTTCGCATGATCAAGGTCACGCGGTGATGCTTACGTGCCTTGGACATGTGGAAGAAATGTTGGTTCCTGGTTCAAGTCCCGATGGGGCTCCTTGTCATCGTGTAACGCTAACGACAGATGCCTCTCTCATGGGCTGTGGGGTGGTCATGAGTGGCCGCTCTGCCCAGAGTCTGTGGGAAGGCCATCATCTCACTTGGCACATCAACTGCCTAGAGATGCTGGCCGTGTTTTGAGCTCTGAGACACTTCCTTCCAAACCTAAGGGGATATCATGTGCTTGTCCTCACAGACAACACAACGGTGATCTCCTGCATCAATCGGCAGGGGGGTCTGCGTCCGCGCCCCTTTTACAAGCTGGCATGCCAGATCCTTCTGTGGGCTCGGGGGAAGCTCCTCTCACTATGAGCAGTCTACATCCCTGGGTATCTCAATCAGGGGGCAGACATCCTGTCGAGGCAGTGGCTGAGGCCCGGGGGATGGAGATTTGGAGATGGCTTTTCCCCCGATTGTTCTGCTCCCGGGAGTTCTGGAGAGAGTATGCCGGGATGGGGTCCGTCTGCTGCTAGTAGCCCCGTTCTGGCCGGCCCAAGTATGGTTCTCGGACCTGGTGTCCCTCCTCGACGGCTCTCCGCTGGAGATTTCGATCAGGAGGGACCTCCTCTCTCAGGCGGGGGCGCCATTCTTCACCCCCGCCCGGAGTTATGGAAGCTGTGGGCATGGCCCCTGAGGGGGCACAGCTCCTAGCATCTGGTCT
>NW_015507465.1:44600-46872 GCF_001515645.1 Sinocyclocheilus grahami | reverse complement strand
TGGCCAGGAAAACACATATTTAATTTGTTAAAATATACTGAGAATCACCGGCTCGCTGGACGACCCTTGATTTAAAGTGTAAACTATCAAATTTAGAATCAGTTCGAATCAGGTTGAATTAGGCTCTTCAGATCCTAGTCCTCTAAAACCTGAATTAATAATAATTAATTCCCTTACAACTGAGTTAATTTCTTACACATGACATAATCCAACCAATGAGGAACAAGACACATGACTTAGCCAACCGATCAGAACATGACACAATGAACAAAGGAACCAATAGCAGGAATACAAGAAGGCATAGGAACCACATGACTAGACAGGAACCATGACTAAACTCCAAAATAAAATTAGCAATGAACAAGAAACACAAACAAAACCCAAACCCCACGTTACAACACTATACACAAAATTCCTAGTGCTAAATTAATTCTCCTCAGAGTTTATTTGAGTCCACACTCAAGAGTGTTAAAATGAACACTGAAGCAGAATCAAACGGCTTCAGTTCAAGATGCTTACTATCAAGCAGATAGTATCTCAACGAGGACTAGAGGACTAGTTTGTTACGATATATCTCAAAGATGCTTATTTCCATGTTTCCATCCTTCCTCAACATTGGAAGGTTTGCTTGTTTGCTTTCGGGGGTGAAGCATACCAATATTGTGTTCTTCCCTTTGGCCAGTCACTCTCACCCGGCACTTTCATGAAGTGTGTGGATGCTGTTCTGGCTCCTCTGCGACTCCAGGGCATCCGCATACTCAATTACATCGACTATTGGTTGATACTGGCTCGATCGGAGAAGATGGCGGCTCGGCATCGAGATGTCGTCCTCACCCATATGAGAGAGCTGGGGTTAAGACTAAACGCCAAGAAGAGTGTGCTTTCTCCACTACAGAGAACCACTTATTTAGGAGTGGTGTGGGATTCGACCACGATGCAGGCACGTTTGTCTCCTGCTCGTATCGAGTCAATCCTCATGATAGTCAAGAGAGTAAGAAAAGTCCAGTCACTCACTGTCAAACAGTTTCAAAGACTATTGGGTCTGATGGCAGCTGCGTCCAACGTGATACCTTTTGGCCTGCTGTACATGAGACCCTTGCAGTGGTGTCTCAGGACCAAGGGAATTTCCCCGAGGGGGAATCCGCTTCGCATGATCAAGGTCACGCGGTGATGCTTACGTGCCTTGGACATGTGGAAGAAATGTTGGTTCCTGGTTCAAGTCCCGATGGGGCTCCTTGTCATCGTGTAACGCTAACGACAGATGCCTCTCTCATGGGCTGTGGGGTGGTCATGAGTGGCCGCTCTGCCCAGAGTCTGTGGGAAGGCCATCATCTCACTTGGCACATCAACTGCCTAGAGATGCTGGCCGTGTTTTGAGCTCTGAGACACTTCCTTCCAAACCTAAGGGGATATCATGTGCTTGTCCTCACAGACAACACAACGGTGATCTCCTGCATCAATCGGCAGGGGGGTCTGCGTCCGCGCCCCTTTTACAAGCTGGCATGCCAGATCCTTCTGTGGGCTCGGGGGAAGCTCCTCTCACTATGAGCAGTCTACATCCCTGGGTATCTCAATCAGGGGGCAGACATCCTGTCGAGGCAGTGGCTGAGGCCCGGGGGATGGAGATTTGGAGATGGCTTTTCCCCCGATTGTTCTGCTCCCGGGAGTTCTGGAGAGAGTATGCCGGGATGGGGTCCGTCTGCTGCTAGTAGCCCCGTTCTGGCCGGCCCGAGTATGGTTCTCGGACCTGGTGTCCCTCCTCGACGGCTCTCCGCTGGAGATTTCGATCAGGAGGGACCTCCTCTCTCAGGCAGGGGGTGCCATTCTTAACCCCCACCCGGAGTTGTGGAAGCTGTGGGCGTGGCCCCTGAGGGGGCAGAGCTCCTAGCATCTGGTCGCTCAACTGAGGTTGTTGAGACTATACTCTAGTCCAGAGCTCCCTCCACTAGGAAACAGTACGCCTTGAAGTAGAAGCTTTTCACTTCATGGTGCGGACAGTGACTGCAAGACCCAGTCAACTACCCAATCGGTACAGTTCTGGAGTTTCTGCAGGAGCGATTCTCCGCAGGGTTATCTCCCTCCACTCTGAAGGTATACGTGGCGGCCCTAGCTGCTTACCACGCCCTTCTGGGTGGTCAATCATTGGGAAGACACCCACTTGTCACTCGTTTCCTCCGTTGCACCCTGAGGCTGAGGCCAGTACAGCACATTAAGGTGCCCTCATGGGACCTGGCTGTGGTTCTGGAGGGCTTATGCAATGCCCCCTTTGAAC
>NW_015507465.1:32735-43734 GCF_001515645.1 Sinocyclocheilus grahami | reverse complement strand
AAGGTGCCCTCATGGGACCTGGCTGTGGTTCTGGAGGGCTTATGCAATGCCCCCTTTGAACGCATAGAAGAAGTTCCAGTCAAGTTTCTCACGCTCAAGTCTATTTTTCTCCTCGCTATTTCCTCACTTAAAAGTATCGGGGATCTTCAGGCACTTTCTGTTTCATGCCTGGAATTTGCTCCAGGCATGGTTAGGGCATTCGTTTACCCGAGGGGGGGGTATGTCCCTTAGGTGCCCACTTCTTCGCCAGGGCCCATAGTACTTCAGGCACTCTGTCCTCCTCCATTCCAGGATTTAAGCCAAGAAAGGCTTAATCTGCTCTGTCCAGTTCGAGCACTGGACGCTTACGCACACAGAGCTGCCCCATGGCGTTAGGCAGATCAGCTGTTTGTTTGCTTTGGTCCGCCAAAGAAAGGATTTCCGGCGACCAAGCAGACTATGAGTAGGTGGGTGGTCGAGGCCATCTCACTAGCCTACGAGTCCTCTGGCCTCTCGTCACCTATGGGGGTCAGAGCGCACTCGACCAGGAGTATGGCGGCCACCAAGGCTTTCAACTTGGGTGTGGCCTTGCAGGACATTTGTGCTGCAGTGGGCTGGTCCTCTCCGCACACTTTTGTCCACTTCTATAACCTAGACCTGGCATCTACTACCCCGCTCGTGATGTCTCTCTGCTCCATTGAACGGATTTTACACGTGCTTCAGAATGCCGTCACGCAGGGGCATTCCCAAAAAGTTTCAAGACGCAGCGTTCCTCAGGGAGCCATGGTTACATACGTAACCTGGAAACGTTTTCTCCCACATTATAAGAACATTCATCAAATACTAATGACAAAATGTGGTGATTTCATGAACATTGTTTAAAAGTGTTTCATAATAACACTTTCATAAGCTTTACATACATTTAAGAGAAAAGTTAGGAACAATAACTATGGGACAGGATATTAAACTTTCCCACGTTACAAGGATGTTCTTTTAAAACAGCACACACAACCTTATTCATTCAAAGTTAGCAGTCATTTAAATGTTTAAAGGATGTTCCAGAAATGTCGTTCTAAGAACATTTTCTCCCAACATGACAAAAAAAAACTTCAACAAACAATGTATAAATAGCGTTTTTTTGTGCTAAACTTTAGACAGCATTATTAAAGATCAGATAACATTGAACAAATATTCTATTAACATTACTGGAGGAACGTTAGTTCATAACTTTGAGAGAACCTGGCCTGATTATTAGCCAAAGTTATGAGAAAGTCCCCTGTAAGATGGGTTACTATCAGCCTTGATTATTCTAGTCAGTTAATTAACCCTTAAATGCATAGTCATTTGCATAGATTCCTGATTTATACCTTTAAGAACAACAATTATGACTATTTTGATGCAGGTGATATGATCATGTGACCAAATATATAAAGTATACTAGGTCTACCAGCTTATTTTATTCAATGGTTCCTTGTCACCCAGCAATTTCTACAAGTGGCCTCCAAAATTTGTAAATTGGACATTCCTGCTCTAGGTGTTAAAATTACAGAAATTATACATGACAGAAATAATATAGGTCGATGTTCATTTGTAAATATACTAATACATGTTTAACATTTCATGCTGTATACTTTAACATTAGTTAATGGAAATGTACTATTAACAATAGTATATTTATTAATTAATATTCAGATAGATTAACCTAGATTCTGCAAATAAATAAATAAATATTTGCTCATGTTACTTTATGGAAACCAATGCATAAACTAGGGTTAATGAATTGAACCTAATTGCACAATTAAACAATATTAAAAAGACTTACCAATTGAGGCAAGAGCAAACATTAGTAGGTACATGGTGAATAGTTCAAAAAGTGTATGAGATACTTGTCAAATTGTAGGATGACAATTCTCTCTTCTCTCTTGGTTATAAAGTCATATTTATTGTGAGTTAGAAACATGCCCAACCTCCTGATTATATATGTATTATATATTTATGCTAGAGAGTCAATATGAATTAAAAATAATACCTGGAGACACACATCACAAGAAAGGGATTATAATGCCTTAAATATTATAATGACTTAAACATTTTGTGTAAATATTAATTTAAAATGTAAAACATAACCCTTAACAGCTAGAGGGAAATATTGCAATGAACAATGGCACATATTTTGCTCTGTTTATTACTGTGGTGAGCCTTCAGCATATACAGTAGTGGCCAAAAGTGATGTCCAGAGGGGATATTTGCACAATATTTGCTATATTCATTTTGGTCATGGCTTCATTGTGTTTTGGTTCAGTCTTTCTGGTTTATCATTTGACCTACTCTGTTTAATTTTCATTCAGTTCTCCTGTTTTCAGTTATCTTTAATTATTCCATTAGTTCCTGTGTACCAATTAATTCTTTAAAAATCCTACAATGTGATTTTCTGGATTTTTTTTTCTCATTTTGTCTCTCATAGTTGAGGTATACCTATGATGAAAATTACAGGCCTCTCTCATCTTTTTAAGTGGGAGAACTTGCACAATTGGTGGCTGACTAAATACTTTTTTGCCCCACTGTATATATATGAAGATTGATGGCTGAGGTGATCTGGAAACCAAACAGGCCAGAGATATGTTGGTACAGCAGAGTGAGTAGTTTGTTGATTGGGCGTGGTAGGCAGAATGCAGGATGAATGCAGGTGAAGTGAGATCTAAAGCACAGGAGAAACAGAATTAGAACTCCAACAAAACACATGACACAAAAACTTGTCAAAATACACTGGGAGGCCTTAGCACAGTACCACATAGGCAGACTGAATGATCTGGCAGAAAATGACTGAAGACCCAGGGTTTAAATACTGGAGGCAGATGAATTGATTGGCAGTAGGTGATTCACATTTAACAATCAGCCAAAGAAAGGAGTGCATAGCCATGCCCCAGGATGCACCAACTCACAAACACAGACACACAAAAAGGAAAAACACAGCTGGCCAAAAATCCAAATCCCTGACAGTACCCCCCCTCAATGGGAGCCTCCAGGCTACCTGCCAGGCTTGTTAGGATGGGCTTGATGGAAGTCCCTAATAAGAGAGGGATCCAAGATGAATGAGTGGGGCACCCAAGTCCGCTCCTCAGGTCCATATCTCTCCCAATCCACCAGGTATTGCAGAACTCGTCCCCGACGATGGACATCCAGCAATCGTCTCACTGTGTAAACAGGATTATCATCCACAACTCGGGCAGGAGGAGAGGGATTGGTCAGAGGGCAAAGTGGACTGACTTGAACTGGTTTTAACTGAGAGACATGAAATGAGAGATTCATTCTCATGGCTCTAGGCAGTTTGAGTCTGACAACTGAGGGGTTGATGACTCTTACAATTTCAAAAGGGCCAAGGCAGCGAGGAGAGAGTTTCTTAGAATCTGTCTTTAAAGGAATGTCTTTAGAAGAAAGCCAAACTTTCTGATCTGGTTGATAAATGGGTGCAGGGATTCGACGACGGTCAGCATGGTGGCGATTACGATTAGCTGAATGGAGCAGGGCAGACCGGGCTTCCCTCCAGATCTTACGACAGTGATGGATGTGGACTTGAACTGATGGAACAGCAATGTCATTCTCCTGTACTGGAAACAAAGAAGGCAAATATCCCAAAGAACACTCAAATGGAGACATACCAGTAGCTGAGCTGGACAGGGAATTGTGAGCATATTCAATCCAAGTGAGGTGAGTACTCCGAGACGAAGGATTATTTATAGCCACACACTGTAATGCTGCTTCCAACTCCTGGTTAGCCTGCTCTGCTTGCCCATTAGACTGAGGATGAAAGCCAGAAGACAAACTTACAGTAGCACCAAGCACATGGCAGAAGGCTTTCCAAACCGGAGATGCAAATTGGGGCCCACGGTCTGAGACAATATCTAGAGGGATGCCATGAAGCCGGAAATCATGCTGGACAAGGAGGTCAGTGGTCTCATGAGCTGTGGGCAATTTAGGGAGAGCCACAAAATGCACTGCTTTAGAGAAACAGTTCATAATAGTAAGGATAGTGTTGTTGCCTTGTGAGGTAGGCAGTACAGTAATAAAATCAAGAGCAATATGTGACCAGGGGCGGCTGGGAATAGGTAAAAGACGAAGCAAACCAGCCGGGGGGAGATGTGAAGTTTTCCCACATGCACACACAGAGCAGCCATTGACAAATTCTCGAGTATCCTTGTCCATAGTGCCCCACCAGAAATGTCGTTTAAGGAGGTTAAGAGTGCGACTAGAACCAGGGTGCCAAGCATACTGGGATGCACGTGCCCACTGGAGGACTTGGGAACGAACAGCATTGGGGAAAAACAAACGTCCAGGAGGCCCATTGCCTGGATCGGGTTGGGTGCGTTGAACCTCCCGAATCACTGACTCAATTTCCCAAGTGATGGCGCCAACCACACAGGAAGGAGGGAGAATGGTTTCAGGGCTTGGTGGGTCCTCTTCTGGAGTAAATAGTTGTGAAAGTGCATCTGGTTTAACATTCTCTGTGCCAGGGCAGTAAGTAAGAGTAAAATTGAAGCGACTAAAAATAGGGCCCAATGTGCTTGTCTAGAAATTAGACACTAAACAGTTTGTATGTAGGCTAGGTTTTTATGGTCAGTCCATACCAAAAATTGCTGTTCACTTCCCTCAAGCCAATGTCTCCAGTGTTCCAAGGCTAACTTCACTGTCAATAATTCCCGGTTTCCCACATCATAGTTACGTTCAGCAGTGCTCAAGTGACAAGAAAAAAAGGCACAAGGATGTAGCTTCTGATCAGTATCAGAACACTGGGACAGAATAGCTCCTACACCAGAGTCAGAGGCATCCACTTCCACGATGAACTGCCGAGATGGATCTGGCTGAATAAGCACAGGAACTGAGATGAACGGTTATTCGGCTCCTGTGTCCACACAAAATGGGTGGAGGAAGAGAGTCTGGTGAGAGGAGCTGCCACATGGCTATAATCCCTAATAAAACGGCAAAAAGCCCAAAAATAATTACAGCTGTTTAAGGGTGGTAGGTTTTGGCCATTCTGTCACTGCCCAGTTCTTCTCTGGATCCTTCTTCACCTGCCCGCCCTCAATTACATATCCCAAGAAGTTTACAGAACTGACATAAAATTCACACTTCTCCGCTTTCACAAACAGTTTGCTTTCGAGAAGCCTTTGCAGAACTAGACGAACATGACTGATATGTTCAGAGATGGTGTGGGAGAAAAGTAGAATGTAATCCAGATATATCAAATATGAAGTGGTTGAGAAAGTCCCTGAGGACATCGTCCAAAGCTTGGAACACTGCTGGAGCATTTGTAAGTCCAATGGCATCACCAGATATTCAAAATGTCCAAGGGGCATGTTAAAAATGGTCTTACATTAATCCCCTTCTTTTATTCGGACCAGATGGTAAGCATTATGCAAGTCCGGCTTAGTGAAAACTGTGGCTCCATGAAGGAGATCAAAAGCTGAGTTGCTGAAAGGGAAGGCAGAGGAGTTCCAGAAAACAGATCTATTGAGCAGTCATATGGACGGTGGGGTGGCAAGGTCAGGGCCTGATCCTTACTAAAGACAGCACCAAGGTCATGGTATTCAGAAGGAGACAGATCAGGAGGTTCTGGGATGGAAACAGCTACAGCATCCTCAGCTGGTGGAAGGGCAGACTGCAGATAGGAAGAATGGCTGGGTAAACTTCAGTTCATCACCTTTCCTGAAGACCAGTCAATATGTGGATTATGAAGTCTCAACCATGTGTGTCCTAAAACCAGAGGAGAAGTGGAGAGGAAATAATGTTCAGTTGAATGTACTCATGATGATTACCAGAGAGAACCAGAAGTAGAGGAACAGTACGATGAGTGTTCTGTGCCAGGAATTTACCATCTAATGCGTTAACTGAAATGGGTGAATCCAATGGCACTGTGTGAATTCCAGCCTGGGAAGTCAACTGTTCATCAAGTAAACTGCTGGCCAAAAATCCAAATCTCTGACAAGAAGAGCACTACATTTGGTTAAGTTATATAACTGATAAAATAATTTGGCAAAATAATTTTGTCTTTTTTTTTATTAGACCAGGCATTCCCCTCATTCTCCTGGGCATTACTCAATAATCTTTGCACATGTGTCACGCTGTAATACCCCTGTGGACTGTTTGTTGTGGTTTCTTCCCCTTGTGTTGGTTTAGCCCGTATAATCATTAGTTAATCACCTCATTGTGCTCACCTGTCTGCCCCTCGTTATCTGCACTATATCTGTTCCTGTCTCTGGTATTTGAGTTTGTCGGTTATTGTGAATGTTACCCCGAGTGTGTGTGTGTGTGTGTGTGTGTGTGTGTCTCCTCTACCCGAATCTGCCTTGTTGTCTCTTTCCCCTCATTTGTTTTTTCCAGTTTTTGTCAGTTTTTATTTTTATTATGGATTACCCCGCATTCGAAATCCTCCAGCTGGAGCAGGGGGAACGCTCTCTTGAGGACCACACAAACGACTTTCTGCCTTGTTGCCTCTACATTAAAGATCCTTGTTTGAATCCTTGTCGTCCTCGTCATCCTGCCTGCCTCCACACACCTGGACCGTGACACACGCATAATTTGTTACTAGGGATGAACGGTGCTATTGAAACATCATTGGCCGATAAAGGCTACTAGTGCTGTCAAACGATTAATCGTGTTTAGATAATATATGCTTGTGTACTGTGTATATTATATTTATTATATACTTTTTGCAAACTTTTACCTGAATGGTGATTAGATTAGAATAAAAAAACAATACAACATCAACATATAAACCTCTGTAATTCTCATAAAGAATGTCTGTAAACAGCTGACAGCAATCAAGTCAATCTGGTTATTAATAAGTGAAGCTGGTAATGCTCTTTGTGGAGTTGTTTAATCAGATCTTGAGAGATTTAATGTCTTATTTTATTCCCGTTGATTTCGTCTAAAGCTGTGGCTGGAAGTCGGTTGTATTTATTGTGTTTCTGCTCGTCTCATTTTGTCATGCATTTCACAGTTGTTGTTGTTGTTGTTTTTTCACGACCAGTGTAATTCTGGTTGTGAACAGTAGGCGTCATCACAAATGGTAAACCATCACTTGATTAATAATTTAATTATCTTGATGTTTTGCTGCATGTTGCTTTATTTAAAAGCAGTAACTGTGTAGCTGCTGATATTAGCTAATGGTTAACTGCATGATATTTACATTTTACAGAAAGGGTTTCAAAATAATAATCTGTGAATTACTTATGAAATAACAGCATTTTGTGTAAAACATTTAGGAAAAATTAGGATATCAATTCAGAATTTTTTTCTTTAACCATTATTTTTATTAATAGTAAACATTTGGCACTCTGTGCTGCCATGCCTTTCACAGTTGTCTCATAACACATTGAACACAAAACAATTTGAATATTTGAATCTTTTAAGACACAGACAGACATCAAGAATCAGCATATGAATTTCAACAGCATTTGAAAAATGTTCAACAGCGGTGACATGATTCATGCTGCAATGCATTCTGGGTACACTAGAGAAAACTCAACCATAACTCCCAAGTTTTCTCTAGTGTACCCAGAATGCATTGCAGCATGAATCATGTCACCGCTGTTGAACATTTTTCATGTAAAAATTTAAATGTTCTTCTATCACAGCTTAATGCTAACATGCTCTCTCACATGATCACTATAAACAATAATATGAAATTAATAACACATCACCAAAAACTAAAGTCAAAATATTAAAGGAACACTCCACTATTTCTGAAAATAGGCTCATTTTCCAACTCCCCTAGAGTTAAACAGTTGAGTTTTACCGTTTTCGAATCCATTCAGCCGATCTCCGGGTCTGGCGGTAGCACTTTTAGCTGTAGCTTAGCATAGATCATTGAATCTGATTAGACCATTACCATCTTGCTCAAAAATGACCAAAGAGTTTCTATATTTTTTTCTATTTAAAACTTGACACTTCTGTAGTTACATTGTGTACTAAGACCGACGGAAAATGAAAAGTTGCGATTTTCTAGGCCGATATGACTAGGAACTATACTATCATTCCGGCGTAATAATCAAGGAACTTTGCTGTCGTACCATGGGTGCAGCAGGCGCAATGATTTTACGCAGCGCCTGATGAAAAAAATATAGAAACTCTTTGGTCATTTTTGAGCGAGATGCTAACGGTCTAATCAGATTCAATGATCTATGCTAAGCTACAGCTAAAAGTGTTACCGCCAGACCCGGAGATCGGCTGAATGGACTCAAAAGTGTCACACGTTTTGATAAACTTAGAAACATCCTTTTATAACAAGGGCCAATAAAAATGTCTCAAAATTTGAACTTAAGTTTTCTTAACCCCCAGATGCACCGCAACGGGACCATGCGCTACATACAAACTGTACCACCAACTCATCCCCACGGACATCACTCCGGGACATCCATTTCCGTAACAGCATCCCATCTTGTAGAAAATACCTGAATGCTGCACTTTGCGCCTCATCTGGAGACAAAACAGCGCTAAATAACTGGGACAACATCGGGTCCTCCTGCTGCGCAGCTGTTAACTCTGCATGGGAAAAAGTGGGGAGAAGAGAAAGACCAGAAACAACATAATTACAGGACTTCTGCCAAGGAGCCTCCTCGAACTCTCCATGCATAAACTCATTAGCTGCTTTAGTTTTAGACCGAGTCACAGCACACGATGGAAACATATTTGAAAATTCCTCGGCAGCATCATCGACCGGACTGACTGTAGACAGCGAAGCAACAATGGGTAACCCCTCCGTCACAAACAGAATATAACTCTGGTTTAATCCCAGCAAACATTCATTCTGCGGGACAACCCGCAATGGTTTCTCATCAGGACAAAGCTTGGGACGAACAAAACCAGTCAATAATACTGGAGAGGAAACATTTTGCGATCTTAACAAACCTTTACCATGCATTTGTTTACTTTTGAGGACAGGACATTCTTTTTTCCAATGCCCTTCTTCAAAACAATAACGGCACATAGAATCAGGAACAGCTCTTGGAGGTACATTTGGCACTTTATCTGCTTTTAATAAATCAGGTTTCTGAAGATTAAGGTCTCAAGAAACCCACACTATTATTCCTACCCCTATTCAATCTATAGTCACCTACCCTATTTTTGTGCGTTACCACAAAATCATCAGCTAACACTGCAGTCTCCCCAGCAGTCCTAGGCTTGTTCTCATTAATATAGGTGGTGATATTTTCTGGAACAATACTTTTAAACTGCTCAATGAGAATCAATTTTTGCAGGCCCTCAAATGAACTTACATTGGAAGTAGAACATCAGCAGTCAAAATGAGTAGTTAATTCACAAAGAACTTCAACATGGGTTTGTCGGTCATTTTTTTTCAAGTGCGAAAACTTAATCGATATGCCTCTGGGACCAGTTCAAAAGCTGTAAGAACTGCAGCAACCTCCCCTGAAAGCACAGTATAGGCTTCTTGAGCTCTACCAACTAACACTGACCGCAGCATAATTGTCCGGTCAGTGCTAGGCCAAACCAGTTCATCAGTCACACTCTCAAATAACGAAAACAATTTTTTATAAAAAAAAAGTTTTTCATTAAACTTCGGTAGCAACTTCAAATTACTTACTAGTTCCCCAGACCGATCGCGTTCTCTAACACCATCTGCAGACAGTCTTCCATCAGTCATAAATTTCAGTCGTTCTATTTGTAAATTTTTCATATTCAATTTCTTTTCAATTTCCTGCTTTCGCTGCTTCACCAAATACTCAGCCCTCAGTTTTGCTAACTCAGTTTCCTTTTCTTTTAGCTCTCTCTCACATTCCGTAGCTTGCCTATACATTTCTTTTTCATGAGCCTGTCTTAACTCCAATATTTATTTTAGTTGTTCAAATGATAATTTACTCATAGAAAAATCAAACTTCCCTACCTCTATATCAGCCGTTTTGGACACCTCCATCAGCATGCCACAATCAACCAACTTCCCTTTAATCAGCACTCTCAACTCGTCTTTTCGCAAGAGTTTATCGATCCCAACCAATTTATAACTCTCTACAATCCCCCATAACTTCTGCTTCGAACACAAATTAATTGTTTCTTCTGACGGGGAACTAACAGATTCTTCTAACAAAGTCATACCTAAGAAATTGGACTTAATTTTCAACTAAGCGCAGTAGTGACAATTAATATCACATAATTTTCTAACATCAGACACGATAAGCAATCTCGGCTCACAATCAAATCTCCCCCTAACTATCCCATACCCCCACTATATAACTCAACCCTAACTCTTCTGTGCTTTCCCAAGAGTCGAGCCTCTTTAAGCATCTAATACCACTGGTGCAAAGCTGAACTGCCGGTCCAGATCTACAACCACGGCCGTGCACTCAACCCAGGAAAACACCACAAAAAAAAAACATTAACAACCTATCCGGGGAGCATAACCAATAATTTATTATGTGCCGCATTGACTTACCAGTTCAAAGCCAAACACGTACGAACTGGCTGTTCACAGAGTGCTGTATCCAAGCATGTTAACAGAAAGTTGAGTGGAAGGAAAAAGTGTGGAAGAAAAAGATGCACAACCAACCGAGAGAACCGCAGCCTTATGAGGATTGTCAAGCAAAATCGATTCAAGAATTTTAGTGAACTTCACAAGGAATGGACTATGGCTGGGGTCAAGGCATCAAGAGCCACTCCACATAGACGTGTCAAGGAATTTGGCTACAGTTGTCGTATTCCTCTTGTTAAGCCACTCCTGAACCACAGACAACGTCAGAGGCATCTTACCTGGGCTAAGGAGAAGAAGAACTGGACTGTTGCCCAGTGGTCCAAAGTCCTCTTTTCAGATGAGAGCAAGTTTTATATTTCATTTGGAAACCAAGGTCCTAGAGTCTGGAGGAAGGGTGGAGAAGCTCATAGCCCAAGTTGCTTGAAATCCAGTGTTAAGTTTCCACAGTCTGTGACGATTTGGGGTGCAATGTCATCTGCTGGTGTCGGTCCATTGTGTTTTTTGAAAACCAACATCACTGCACCCGTTTACCAAGAA
>NW_015507465.1:27827-31875 GCF_001515645.1 Sinocyclocheilus grahami | reverse complement strand
TATATAAACTTTATTCTTTTTTATTTTTACAGTGTGGTTATATAAATTTTCAAATTGACCCGAAGGAGAGGATTAGGGACACTTTACACATTTTTTTTTACACCCTCAAAAACTCATATAATCTAGTCAATCATTCTTTTATTTATTCAATTATTTACTTATTACTTTATAAATTGTCATGAATTAAATTGGTCTGATTCTGTAAATCACATTGTTTTTGCAGAATATGCAGTCAATTAACATGTTTCTAAATTATTAAATTTTCTATGCCGGCTTTCCCAATAAAATCATTGATGGTGGGGGCACTATCAACACCTAAGAGCACCCATTTTTATATTCTGTCACTTACTTTCTTTCCTACTGTACATTTTATAAAGTAGGCTAATGTTGACCTATTTACTTTCAGATACGATGTTGCCATGAATGTACATTGAACCAGAAATGTAGAATGGTTTACAGTAAAAGGAATCTGAATCATAAAAAACAATGGATTTCATATTGTCTATTCTTTTGTATGCAGGTAGAACTGAAACATAAATTAGTGCAGTTTTTCCTAATTCCTTCAATTGTTAGCTCAAGCATTAGAGACTGGTGTTTTTATGTTTGTTTGTTTGTTTTTTCATTGTTTTCACAAATTTTTTTTGCCATGAATATGAAACTAAACCCAACCTGCATTCTTGAATAAAACACTATGAATAAAAGTTAGTACTGTGTGCCATATCATATAAAATATCACTATGGAAACCAATCCTTCCCAAGCACAGACAGAAACACAATAATGGTTATTATGTAAAGAACCAAGAAGGTCACATCTGTCATTCTTGACACGCTGGTCCAGCACAGAGATGCATTTTCTTGTTGGTTTTGTTGAGTTCCAGCCAGATACTCAGTTAAAATCTGCTTCAGAAGGTCCAGAGTACAAGATTGTTCTTCATTCTGATCTCTGACTGAGCCTTGAGGGCTCTGCAGGGATCTTATAGCATCTGTAAGACAAAACATGGCTCTGGATTAACACTATATTTCTTTCTACTGTATTTCTTCTGTGTAAACCTACCAGCAGTTGTGGTTTCTATTGATGCTGCTGATCTCTTCTCTGCTCCTCTGGCCATCAGAAAATTCACAAGGATGGTCTCCAGAATGCTGATGCCAATTAGACTGAAAATCACACTGCAGTAAATCCCTGTGAAGACAGCAGTATGACTGCAACAGGTAAATGCCTCTGAAATAACACCTTGATGGATTATACCAGTGGTTTTCAATCCTTGTCCCACCCACCGCTTTACACATTTTGTATGTCTCTCTTATCTGACACACTCAGTTCAGTGCATGGAGCAGAGATTGTCTTACTATTGGGAGATGAGAGGCTCTGTATTACTGACTATTGGAGAAAGTATAATGGTCAACTTGGATCACGTGTGCCTTAAAGGGGACCTATTATGCCCCTTTTTACAAGATGCAAAATAAGTCTCTGATGTCCCCAGGGTGTGTATGTTAAGTTTTAGCTCAAAAACCCCACAGATAATTTTTTATAGCTTGTTAAAGTTGGCACTTTTAGGGTATGAGCCAAAACGCGCAGTTTTTGTGTTTGTCCCTTTAAATGCAAATGAGCTGCATCCTGTGTCCTCAGCGGCTCAGATGGAGGGAGTCTATGGAGACTCCTATATTCGTTGGTGCATCCCAAAACACAACACTTGTAATGCTTGTTTGGGGCTGAAATTGTATATCTCCAGCAGCTACAGCAAGAAAACAGTAATGGCAGACTGCTGCTTCTCACTCAGGGCTGTGTCTATGCTAATAGGGCAGAGAGTGACTCAAATGGGCGGGACTTTTTCCCTTCAGTGACGTGTACATAGGGAGAATCTGAAACCGCTCGTTTGCAGAGACTGTTTATTATTTATTGGGATTATTAAAAAAAATGAGTGGGTGGATTTTTACCATTATAGGCTGGTTGTTTTCACACACTGCAGCCACACAACTGTGTTCAAACGCCTTATACAGAATATTTTTTGCATAATAGGTCCCTTTTAATAACCAATCACATTACAGTCTTGACATCATTGAATTTCAGTCCGAGTTGTGTGACACTCAATCGCCGTTTACGGATACCATAGGAATGAATGACAAGTGCCGTAAACTGAATCCCACCTGTCGCAAAAAGTCAGTGACTTCTCTTATAAAACAGCATTTTTTTTTCAGTGTAAACTCTGAAAATAGTTCAATCCAAAAGTATTGTTCAGTGTAAAACATATTGAAGATTAACCGATAGGCTGTTGATTCATTAAATGATAAGCTGTTTCCTCGAAAAATCTGTTTATTCAGTGTAGTGAAGACTCTCCTCCATTGACATCCATTAAAAAAAAAAAACAGCCTCTGGTCTCCTTTACCACGTACTGCCAAAACGGAAGCATTTGCATTAGCCGTTACGCTTTTTTGGCAAAAGGTTGCATGCAGGCTTGCCTTCTAGTGGCTTTGCATGGAGCTCTCTCCTAATGAGCTTATGATCTGAATCAGGTGTGTTAAATAAGGTAGACACACAAAATGTGCAGGGGGGTTCTCAACTCTGGCCCTGATGTCCACTTTGCTGCAGGGTTAAGCTCCAACCTTAAAGTCTGTGTAAAGTAATAATAAATATATGTTCTGAGCTTGTCACACCACAGAAAAATGATAAAGCCGAATTTTGGTTTTGATACCTTATTTTATTTGCTTGGTGTTTTAATTATTATTTTTTTTAATCATTCTTATTTGGCTGGGTGGTTAATAACACACCTGAACAAGCCTGAATCACAATGAATCACCTGAATCAGGTGTGTTAAAATAAGGAAGACATTCAAAATGTGCAGAGCAGTGGTACCCCAGTGGTCTGTAGCACAAGGCCGGTTTCAGGTTTTACCCAGTTAAGTTCACATTTAGTTTGAGCAAACTTTAATTTTTCGGGCTCAAGAAGGCGGGTTGGTTTTTAGCGGGTTTCGTCGCCATGGTAACTTACGCTACACGGCTACCCTGCTCCGGAGCAGGTTTTATTCTGTGTTAGAGATCACAAACCCAAACTGGACCAATCATCTGTGAGCAAAGTAACATATATCTGATGCAATGAAGCCACTCCCCCATATCTCTCACTCCAAATTAAAGCAGTTTACAGTCAAAGAATTTTAAAGACAAAAAGTCTTTAAATGTAAAATGTAAAATGTATATACATATATAAGCTATTTACTGTATACAGGCTATACACACACATACATATACTGTAGATAAGCTTTACTATATCCAACTTTTAAAATGCATAGACATATTTTCTTTCTGCTGCCAAACTTTTGCTGCAGCAGAAGTGTTTATTCCTGCCTTGTAAATGCATTTACATTTATTACATTTTTAATAAGGACATCTCTTAATCTTCAGCGCTGACTCGTGAGAAATGAAACCGTTAAACTGACGCTCTCCACGTTCCGTGTGATTGGCTGTTTGCTGCACACATCACACTTTCATCAAAGTTGACAGAGAACGTTTATATCTAGCTTTGTGAGCACCTTGGGCCTGTACCATGATGGTGGCTGAACAAACTCGGGGTTACAGGATTCGTTTTGAGTTGACAAAACCAAACCAGTCCAATCCGGCTTTGTTGGTACCATGAAGCTGATCATCAACTTTCTCTGCCAACTCAGGCTTGATCCTGAGTTAATGGAGCATGTGCACATGAAAGAGTGACATCAGTAATGAACGGCCAATCACATGCCTTGAAACTGTGATTCACTTCTCATGAGAGAGTCAGTGCCATTTACTACCAAAGATTAAAAGGCTGAACAATATGAAGAATTTAAACACATTTACAAGATGAAACTATCTATCCACGAAAGAGGAAAACTTAAAGAAAACATCTTGCCATATAAGTGCAAGTAAAAGTTAGTTAGTTTATAGAGTTGATAATATTTATAGGTATAAAAACACTTAAAAATCTAAGCTCATATGTAGTCATGCTTAAAGTTATTGATTCTAAAACTTATTTATATTGCATATTATCTATGTTTATATTAATTTAAAATAAAAGCTTAAT
>NW_015507465.1:24943-27447 GCF_001515645.1 Sinocyclocheilus grahami | reverse complement strand
TTCGCTTGGCTGTTTCCTTATAAAAGTCCAGAAATTTGTCAAGTTTTTCGTCAGGTGTCTTTTTTAATTATATGATTTCATTACGTTGCTGTCTTGCCGCCAGCCAATCGTTGCATTGCTGATCATGGCTTAGAGTATCAATACATAGCCCCTTTTAAACCAACCCATGAACTCGCATTTATCTCAGATTACTCATTCCAGCCATACTAATCATCAACAGCAGGTGCGTTCGAAGAACCGAATTAGCCAGATCCTGATTAGCGCGAAAATATCATCTTGTGTTGTGTATTTTGTTAACGTTGTTTATTTAACTATATCTCCCAGAATGCAGTGTTATGTTGTATCTGAAAGTGTTCCGGTAAAAGTTGATATATGAAAAACCAGTAAAGAGAGCAGTCACGCTAAATCAGTGCAAGTGTCATAAGTGTTTAAGTGTGCCGTTCATTCTTTCTAAAGACACAACATCTTGGATGTGACATTTCATCTCGGATGTAATAAGCGACATACGAAGAACGGGCCCCAGATTGGCTTTATCGGGTTTTGTCAACTCAAAACTTACTCTGCAACTCTGAGTTTGTTCATCTCGCTTCGTGCTACAGGCCACAGGACTGGAATTGAGAACCACTGATATATGCTGTTGGGTATTCTCTTTGCACTGTGTAAACAGTAATTAGATGATATGTGCACTATGTGTAAATATTGTTTGAGTGGTATCAGCAGATGTTAGACTCACCAATCAGTGGGATTTTATCAGCTGTAGAGGGCAGCGTGTCATTTAGAATCAGCAGCAACACAGAAATAGACAGCAGTAAAGTCACTTTAAAGCTCAACTTGTCTGTTCCACTTGCGTCTATGAAGAAGGACATCACATCCAACACAAGAAAGAAAAATACTGGAAGTATGATGTTGATGACATACAGCAGAGGTCTCCTCTTTATGGTGATCTGCCATGTAGAAACAGAAAACATATAAACCAGTGGTTCTCAGCCATGTTACTGGAGCCCAAACACCAACACGTGAGGTGCGATCAAGTCAGAGCAAGATGGTGATGCACCATTTCCACATCTTTTTTTTTTTCAACTTCTACAAAATGTTAAATAATGTGTATTTTTGCTTTTTTATGTTTTTATTCAAGTTAATGATGGTTTTATGTATATACAGTGTTGGGAGTAACACATTACAAAAGTAACGCCATTACAGTAGTATATTACTTTTTGCTGTAATGCAGTAATCAGTGTTGGGTTAGTTACTTCCAAAATGTTATACATTATATATTATTTATTACTGTCTTTTAAAAAGTAATTACAAATTAAAATTACAAAATTATTGTCTCTGAATTGTAATGGAGTCTTCACTGTCATCAACCTCAGTGTGAATAAGGTTGACCATTTTGTCCTCCAACACAACTGTAAGATCACAAGTAAACAATATTTTAATTTTAGAGCATTTCCTTAGGCAGCACCAACTAAAGAAAAACCTACTTTTAAAGCCAAATTAAATATTATGCTTTTTACATGCACTGGTCAATTTGGAGATTTTGGGCTATTTTGCCTCCATAACATGACTAGTGGAAAGAAAAGCAACAATTACAATACGTTTCTATAAAGGCTATTTCTAATTAATTTTTTCTCATGCCCTGAGCCGAACATTCCCAGACTTTCCATTTTTTACAGAGAGGTTTGTTCATAAGTCAATCCCATTTATTTATATTACATTTTGTTCCTAAAATTGTTTTATGGCTGTTACAGCATTTTCTGATTTATGATACAAATTGAAAAGGAGCTGTCCAAAACCTCCTCTGTGAAACCTTCAACACTTATATTTCTTCTATTGTCATCATTTGTAAGTCGCTTTGGATAAAACAATGTAAATGTAATACTTTTGAGTTACTTTTGAGTTTCTTTCACTTTCAAGCACAAACCACAATTACATTCAGTAAATAAAGCAGAATTATAGGCCCTAATGTACAAACAATAAACACAATAGCTAGCCTATAAGTTATTTTAGTTCTCCTCACTCCACAACAAATAATTTAAATTTAACTGTATAAGTTGCCAAACAAGCCAAAACTAATTAATTTAAAGGGATCATATGATGCGATTTCAAGGTTTCCTTTCTCTTTGGAGTGTTACAAGCTCTTGGTGCATAAAGAAGATCTGTAAAGTTGCAAAAACTAAAGTCTCAAATCCAAAGAGATATTCTTTATAAAAGTTAAGAGTCAACCACGCCTACCTAAAACGCCTCGTTCTAACACGCCCCCACATACCTACATCACTATCTGGGAAGATTTGCATAACGCCGCCCAAATGTTCACGCAAAGAAAGAAGGCGTAACTTTTATTCTCGCTGTAGTATTGTTGCCGCCGCCGCCATGTCGTGAAGGCGCTGTGTGCTTCGTTGTGAAAGCGAAACTACTTTGTTTGGTCTTCCAAAAGAGGACGATATCGCTTCATCATGCCTGGAGCTGATCCGTGCTGGTCGCTGAGGAAATACATCAACTTCGCG
>NW_015507465.1:21722-24310 GCF_001515645.1 Sinocyclocheilus grahami | reverse complement strand
ACTGCATGGTACGACTCGGCTCGGTACGGCTCAGTACGGCACGGTTCGGCTCGGCACGGTTTGCGTTTCCACTGCAGTTCAGTACCTCTTTAGAGTGGGCGGGATTATTCATATGTCATTATAGTTGCGCCGCCTTTACTACCACGACCCTAAAAAAAACTTTTTCATTCCGCGTCGCCCCATCAAGCTCTCGCTGGATCCGCTCCTCTGCTATCAATGAGAGGAACATCGATCCTTCGCTGGCTGTGCTGATTTAAATCTAGCGGTTCTTTTGTGCTTGTGTCGCAAGTTCAGTGCAGTTCAAGTTCAGGTAGTGACGATTCTCTCCAGTTTACACGTCACGTGCTGGTAACGGTACGGTTCACTTGGAACCCCAACCGAAGTGGTACTAAAAAAAGTACCAGGTACCAGGTACTGTATCCAGTGGAAACCCCCCCCAAAAGTGAACCGTACCGAGCCGTACCGTGCCGTACCATGCAGTGGAAAAGCGCCATAAGTAACCATAGTAACTTGTTCTCTGAAGATAACCTGCTCCGGAGCAGGTTATGTTCCAGGGTTAGTTCACTTCAGCGCACGTGTGATCTACTGATGAGCCTTCAGTGGGCGTGACAGATAGCGCACAACATTATATAATATTACAATATGTAATATAGCCTATTATATATATGATATGTTAATGATGAAGCACTAATATAAGTAATAAATTAGGTAATATATTATTCTAATATGGTTATTATTTATTTTATTGGCCTATATAACAGCTATCTGTATAAATTATAAAACACTATGGCAAGGTAATGTTTAATTTATTATATATTTATTTATTACATTTTATATTATCTCACACATGGATCGGCATTTTCTATAATGTCTAAATTCTAAATCAAAATACATATCTGATATGACTTAATATATAATTAGCATCAAACAAACAATATAATTAATATCCTCAAGGATTAAAGATTACACGGAAAAAATTATTGCACAACCATAAATTAGGTGGCGATATGCACCAAGCATGTAAACGACCATTGAACATAGGAAGAAGAAAGAAACAGCATGGGGCGCTTTTTCTTAACATCCGTTTCCATAGTGACTTGTCGATTCATCGCTCTGTTGAGAATGTCTTGAGTCTTAACCAGGAACATACTCTAAGTTGAATGAACTTACTTTCTGAAAAATGAAAGTCATATACTCCTAGGATGCCTCGAGGCTAATTTTCATTTTTTGGGTGAACTAACTTGTCATTTAAGATTTAATATCAATTATTAATGTTAAAAAAATATTAAAATTGCAACAAACCACCATTATTGTGATCAGTGTGTGCTTATCTTAAGTCGTTCAAAATGTTGAAATCGATCTTTCATTACGGTTGTAAATGTTCTATTTCACATATGCAAAGATACTGTAGCAAAATATACAGAAATATTTAGACGTCTACACTTATCATACAAACCTCAACAATGGTGACAATCATGAAACTAATTCAGATAAACAGATCAACTGCAACTGCAATGCCGGGAATCATGAATGTGTTTTGTACTGTTGATAGCCAGCATGCATTTCAGCATAAAATTGTCTTTTGTTGATTGTCACCATTGTTGAGTTTCACACACTGATTCTTGATGTCTAATTGATTCAGCAGTTTAATATTTTTTTTTTATAGAATTTTCTGTTAATTCACAGAAGTACGAAAGCCGTATCACTGTTTTAATCTTACACTGTAGTATCACAAATGTTTCACACATAGAAAAATAACGTAACACACTTGCGAGCAGTTATTTAAATAACCTCACAATGATTACGGTCACCAAAACCTGATCCCAAAGGAGCTTAGTTTTCATTGTCTCAACAAATGTATTTTAGTACATTGTTGCAAGTGACAATGAAAATCAAACATTAAAGTGCAACGAGTCAAGAGCCCAACTAAAGTAAACGCAGATCACAATAATAGTGGTTTGTTGAAATTTCTATATTTTTTCAACATTAATTGCCTGTGTAAAAGTGATGTTGATTCAATGCATTTAACATTGACAAATCAACAATTTTTAACATTGATTCAATGGTTGCTTGCTATCAGGGATACTACGCCCTTCTTCTTTTGTTCAATGGCGATTTACATAGCCTACTTAGTGCACATCGCCACCTATTTGGTGGTTGTGCAATCATTTTTTAATCTTTGTGTTTAATATTTAATCTTTAATTATTGATAATAAGAATTATATTGTTTGTTTGATGCTAATTATATAATAAGACATATCAAATATATATTTCATCCTAGGACAACATTATAGCATATGTTACAAAAGGAAAAAATGTTCCATTGTAATGTAGATGTCACTAATCCGGTTCATGAACTTCCGTCTGCTAGCCATCAGAGGTCACCCTTTCCATTTTCATTGACTCTCGCACTACACACTGTTGCATATCATCCCGGACTACATATCCCATCATTCATTGCACTGATTGCACACAGCTGTTTCATATCACTCACTCACTATTTAACACTCACTCTTATCCCTTCCCTCTGCTGAGTATTGTTTAGCACTTATTGTTTGATAGCTACACGACAGAGCCCTTGTTATCTG
>NW_015507465.1:18592-19271 GCF_001515645.1 Sinocyclocheilus grahami | reverse complement strand
CATTTTCATTGACTCTCGCACTACACACTGTTGCATATCATCCTAAACTACATATACCATCATTTATTGCACTGATTGCACACAGCACTGATTGCACACAGCTGGTTCACTAATTGCACACAGCACTGATTGCACCCAGCTGTTTCATATCACTCACACACTATTTAACACTCACTCTTATCCCTTCCCGCTGCCGAGTATTGTTTAGCACTTATCGTTTGATAGCTACACTACAGAGCCCCGTTAGCCTCCTAGCCTAGTTTTGCCTTGCCTTGTCTGTTTTCTCAGTTTTGATCTTCGCCTGTTTTCCTGGATTTCTCCCTTTAGTCTTGCCCCTTTTGATTCTGTTTGCCGTTCTTGATTCTGTTTGCCGTTCATGGAACTTCGCTAGCCCTAGGATTATTCTTGTGTCTTGCCCGCCATATACCTGTTTGCCCTTGTTCGACCCTGCCTGTGTTTCTGACCTCCTCTGCTTTAAATAAAGCTTGCTTATGGATCCGCACGTCTCACGTCTTGTCAGCTACGTTACAGTAGATCCATGATGTGTGAGATGACAATAAACATATTAGAATTAAATATATAAACATTACCTTTTTATAATCATGCTTTATAATTAATATATATCAATACAACTAGATAGAATACCCTACTTTCTGGAATACCCCCCAGGACTCTGAGT
>NW_015507465.1:16528-17796 GCF_001515645.1 Sinocyclocheilus grahami | reverse complement strand
GGTTTATTTAACCATGCATTAAATAATGAAGACAGAAGGTTAAAATATATAAGTAAAATTATAATGAACATGTAATTCACTACAAATAATGTTTAGTGAATGTTTGTTCACGCATTATATGAAAACAGCACAGACTAAGACATCTCAATTTATCAAAATGAAGATTGATTAAAACATTTTACATCAATATTGTCGACCCAGCCCTTTGGTCAATGATTTGGTTGTGGTTTTTACCATTTTATTTATACATTTAAAATTGTTTTACACTACATACCTTGTGCACTGTACCTGATATATCAGCTGATCCTTCATATCCCATTCATATCCCACAGAAATATTAGACTTAACCATATTTATACTGAGGAGCTCCCACTCTCCCTGGGCCTGAAAGGTCTGCTTCGACTCGTGCGTTACCCACTCTGAATCTGCAAATGTTAGAACTTTAAGCTCCTCAACTGTGGGAACAGACACAATTATTATATTAATTTATATGATCTCAAACAGTTTATTAGAAGTAACCATGTTTGTTTGTCAACCCTGATTCATGGATTTCTGATGTACTTGAATATGCTGAAGATTGAAGCGTCAGATTGCAGCTGTGGATGTCGAATGGAAACTTGTGCAGGTCCATCTTACAGGCTGTAGTCAGAACTAAAATGTCCGACAAGACTGTAAAGGCATAACTGTAGAACTGCACATATGGAGACTCCTTTGTTCCAAAATCTGTCTTGATGCTAAATGGACAAAACAAAACATTGATGATTGGAGACAACAGGTACACAAAACAAATCAAAGTAACCTGTACAGACTACTGAAATACAAAAAGCTCTGTCATGAAACTCTAAGCTGATAGGTCCTTAACTCAATCTACTAGTAATCACATTGTTATCTACATGGTGCTTGATTTCTGTTGCATTAACATCCAATGAGCCTGCTGCTCAACATTCAAATACTTGACCAGTGTTTGCTGTAGCAGTTTGCAGCACGCTTTCAGAAAGCATCTGAAATCAACATCTAAGATAAGTGAACCCTCCTTTACTCCATATCAATGTGCATATTACATGGATTGCCTTATTCATTCCTAAATGAGAAATCATAAACAAGTTTTAAACTAAGCTTTTAAGTTTTAAACTTACATTTGATGCAGGAATGAATGACTAAAGAATGAATGTGGCTTTAAAATCCATCAGGGCAAAATGCAATGCATGGTGCAGATAAGCACAGTGCAACATTACTTCTGGTGAGACGCAAGAGGAGCCCAGCCTGGA
>NW_015507465.1:14986-15342 GCF_001515645.1 Sinocyclocheilus grahami | reverse complement strand
AAGCGCTATACAAATAAACTTGAATTGAATTGAATTGAATTATAACGGGAGTTTTTGCATAACTTGCACTAGACTAGACTAACATCATGGACCGACATGTTTGTCTGTGAAACCAGAGCCAGAATATATGACAAGCCGTTACCCAAAAAAGCAGAAAACTGCAAAAATTGCCCCTTAATGGAAAAGTTCATTTCTGACCCTGGTGGGATTGTAATCTACTCCAAGATGGCCGAGGTATGGCCACCTCGTTTGTGGGGCTCTCCAGTTATTTTAATTTTTTTGTTAGTTTTTCCTGTCTGTTGTTTTTCAAACACAAGTTTTACCAGGGATGAACTGCTGAACATTCGGCAGTACAC
>NW_015507465.1:11689-13029 GCF_001515645.1 Sinocyclocheilus grahami | reverse complement strand
GATCACCAGCTTTCTGACAGATAGGCAACAGCTAGTGAGACTGGTGAAATTAATGTCAAACAGCCACACCATTAGCACTGGTGCCCCTCAGGGATACGTTCTCTCCCCACTGCTCTTCCCCCTCTACACCAATGACTGCAATGAACTTTGCAGGTGACACTACAATCATCGGCCTCATCCAAGACGATGATAAGTTTGCATATATAAGTGAGGTTGAGCAGCGGGCTGTCAGGTGCACTCTTAACAACCTGGAGCAAAACAGTGGAGATAGGAGAAACCCCCCAGCACTCCCCCCACTCACCATCATGAACAACACTTTGGCTGCAGTATAGTCATTCAGATTCCTGGGCATCTCTGAGAACCTGAAGTGGGACAATCACATTGACTCCATTGTTAAAATGGCCCAACAGAGATTGTACTTCCTCTTCCAGCTGAGGAAGTTCAACCTGCCACAGGAGTTGCTCACCCAAAAGATGAGTCGGCAGTAACTCATACAGCTGTGCACTTCAATAACTGCCTGATTTGGCTCAGCTACAAAATCAGATATCAGAAGACTACAGAGGACGGTTCGGACTGCTGAAAGGATTATTGATGCTCCCCTGCCCACTCTTTAAGAACTGTATATATCCAGAGTGAGAAAAAGGGCTCAGAGCACTGAGCACCTGGACTGCCAGGCACAAAAAAAGTTTCTTTCCCCAGGCAATCTACTTAATGAACAGTTAAATGTTCTCCCCTACTTCGATAATATATACATATATACACATACACACGTGTATTTTATTCACATATCTTTATTTTTTATTATCTGTGTTTTCTTTGTCTGCAACCTCACAGATGCAACGGCCATTCAAACCACTATCAGGAAGCTGGAATCTTGGCTCACCACAGTTAAAAAGTCTGGCCAATTTAAAGACTGGATATACCAACATGGCATCGTACCTTGAGTCTCCTGGCCTATTCTGGTGTATGAAGTAACCACGTCAACAGGTGGTTGGGACTGCCATGCAGCAGCACTCTATGAAAGGAGAAATAAGCTATCGCTCCTATTCAGCAACAGCAAGTTCAAGGTCTTTTGCACCAGAGAGGTGCTACTCTATTGGGGCTCTAAGGACTCAAGGGTGGCATCGGCATGCATCACAGTGCAGACATGCAGGAAGTGGAGAACACAGGAAGGCCTGGAAATTGCTGAGTCCTGGCTCAGACACAGGACTTTGGTGGGCACGGTAGCTACAGGCTGGGCAGGGTTAGGTGCCAACCCACAACCCCACTATAATAAAGCCCATTTAGACCACCAGCAGCTAGTCTCGGAGGAGGGGATTTAGCAGGCAGATCTCCAGCAG
>NW_015507465.1:7950-11065 GCF_001515645.1 Sinocyclocheilus grahami | reverse complement strand
AGGGTGTATGATGTTGAAAGACCCAAAACACCCGATGACCTTAGACACATTACTGAAGATGTGTCCCAGCACATCCTAGGATGTGTCTTTGACACAGTTAGAACAGTTTGCAAGAGCACAATTATAAACACGAGACTGTGAAAGCGAGAGCTTTTCTGTTCAGTGTGATAATGGTTAATGTCAAACTTTGTAGTCCCATTTAGCCACTCTAGCAACCGTCAACCAATGTGCTAAAATGCTAACTCATTTCTGGGTTTTGGCCTACTAAATGGCCTACTCTATTACATTATATAAGCACTTCCATTATATATGTGACATAACTTCATTAATAACATTCAGAAACATGGTATAATGCTTTTACATTTTTAATAATTGCAGTCATTTCAAGCATTTAAATACACTGAAACAGTTGTCAGTGTGACAAGAATAACAGATAAATGTTCATAAAGTTTTATAAATAAAATCTTGTTTATCATATTATTATTACTATTATTTATTAATTTGTTTTACAATCATTAGTACCCCTCAATACTTAGGTCACTTTTTCAAAAATCTTCACAGTTACTTACTCACTTTTAGCTAGGCACAGCAGTAATTGTCACATTTAAAATGCACTAAACATAACTTCATACATGTATCTAATCAATTCATTCTTCCATAACACAAGCAAAAGTTTTCACCCAACAAACACACTGTCACTCATAAAACAATCCCCTGAATGACAAGGTTACGTTATACACTAACAACATGTAACATTATACAGTGTTTTCTTCAATGTTAGTGTTTTCTTCTGTATAATGTAATCTCTCCACTATTAGAATTCACTGCAATATATGTTGCATACATGGTCCATGTTTACATTACAGTAATGTAATGCATTTTGAGAGACTAACAGCTGTGCAGGGGTTTGGCTACATCAAGTTGTTTTTATAGTAATTCATCTTTTAGATTTGCAATATGGTATTACTGCAGAACTGTTGCTTATTCAGAATTGCTGTCTTATTCAGTTTTGCAGGGTTTCCTTTTAGGGGTTCAGCCTAAGTTTAACAGTTTTTGGAAAAAGTATGTGAATATGTGCAAATTGGCCTGTAATCATTTAATTTCAAAGAGGTAGTGATTGAATGTATTTTGTGCCAAAGCAATGAAAAATTATTCACAGTTTAACCCTTAAGACTGCTGTTGTGTTCACTGTGCTCACCCAATTATTGAGAAATAAGCCCTAGTGATTGTTAAAAAAAAGTGGCAAAAAAATGCCTAAAATAAAACAACAAGTTTTGTCAAAGTCATTTGTATACCTTTCTGCTATAACAATGTCTGGAGTCCAAACCATGTCTTTCCGGGCTGAAAATGTATTCATTCCACAAAATTCATGGCTGTTCCAATCCATCTTTATATTTATCCAAGCCTGCAAAGTTATAAGTTCACAGTGATTACAAGAACAAGATGCTTAAAAATCAAATATGAACTCTTATAACGCATGAAGTTTTGTAAAATGATTCAAACTTTGTGAAATAAAAGTGAAATAGTGTTTTAAAAGACTTACAGTTATCATTTTGACCTGTATCGTGAGGCTTTGGGCTTTTTCATTCTGTAGATAAAAATAAATAATTAATTAATTAAAAAAAGAGTGTTGATGAAACTACTGTTTGATATTCCATAATGACCCGAATGAGAAGGTAAATCATGTTGAACTCACCACATCTATGATAGAGGTCACATATAGTTCCACAAAAACACGGGTAGCATCCCCATAATACAAGGGCCGCTTTTGATTGTCATTCTTGTCCAAGCCAAGATGTTCAAAAAGTGCGTCATAAGCTGCAGCATTTTCTGTATCATTGCAGTTTTTAGCGTCAGACACCCACCCTGTGCAATGAGACTTTGTTTAACATACCAGAATATATTTACAAAGAACACAGCGAATATGACAGAGAATCAATTCAATCAAACATTTTTTTACTTCATTGTACTAAAAGTCCTAACGGGTAACTTACTGTAGAAACAAGGAAAGGAAAGGAAAGAAGAAAAAGAGGGTAAAAAACGGTTCACAATTTCACTTTTTAAGTTTTCTTTCTTTCTTGTTTGCACTGACTCAACACATTTAAAGTTCTTTGAGCTTATAAAGTTTATTTGAAATATATTTATGAAAATAAGGTGAACCTGTGTACTTTAAGTTTTCAGTACCAAAGTTCACTGTATTTATTTATTTATTTTTTGTTCACTCAACTGCGTTATTAAAAAATAGATAAATCAAAGTTAAATTGAATTTACTTAGATTATTCAACTTGACAAGTTTAGTTATTTGAACTTATAAAGTTTAAGTGGAATAACTTTATGAAAGTAAGATGAAGTTTTCAGTACCAAAGTTTATGTTCATTTAACTTAATTAACTTAATTTTTTGAGGTATCTTTTTGCATTGACTCCGAGATTGTATTAAGGTAGCATAGTTATTTATTATTGACATTTACAAATCCACTGAATTATTTTTTTGAGTTTAGAAATGAATTTTAATGGGAATTAAAAAGTTGTCGATAAAAACATAACTGAAACATTTGAAATAAAATAATTATTTCCAATTTAAATAAATAGATGATTTATTTGGTTGAACTAAGAAAATAAGCCATATTAAGTCAAATTAACTTTGGTATTGAAAACGTAAAGGTCCCATATTGTCAAAACTGAAATTTCCTGGCTTTTTTCATGATAACTGAGGTCTAGGTGCTATGTAACTACTGTATAAGTTTCAAAACAGTCAGTCCCCAGTAAAATTCACACAGCCTGCTTAAAGTAGCTGTGATTTTTCACGAACCGTTGTGACTTCCGTAAAAAGTTGACGTCAGAACTACACAGTCATCGCCTTTTGCCAAACCCCAGACAATATTGCGGAAACATGTCAAAAAGGTTTACTTTAACCACGAAACCAGATCGGCCGACCTGTAACGTTATACTCTCACTCAAAGAATGGACAATCTGACAGGATTGTTACTATGAGGTGGATCACATCTAACGTGTAAAGTAAAGACAAACTCACCGTGTCTATCTAGTCATGATGAAGATGTATATACAGTGGGTACGGAAAGTATTCAGACCCCCTTAAATTTTTCACTCTTTGTT
>NW_015507465.1:3001-6169 GCF_001515645.1 Sinocyclocheilus grahami | reverse complement strand
CGCTGGTTTGAATGGGCCGCCTCCAGTTTCCCCTTTGTTTTGCTGCCTCCAGCTAGCGCTGTGAATCACTCAGAAAACAACAGGCCAATCAGAAGAGAGGCTCATGAATATTAATTAGACAGGCGAAAATCGACCTGTTCTCAGCAGAGCTCCTGAGAGAGGAGCTGTAAAAATATATTATATATTAAATTAAATATTATAATATTTTTATATATTAAAAATATATACCCAAGAGGGTATAGAGGGGGGCGGGGAGGATTTAACCTTCTCGCCCCCCTAAGGAACCTGATGACCAAATCATGCCTCCCTACCGATTTCCCTTCCACGGGGTCGTGATACGCAGCAATCGCGGCCACATGGACGCTGCAAACAGGTCTACCTGAGCAACTCCGAACCGTCTCCAGATCAGCTGAACTGCCTGGGGGTTGAGTCTCCTCTCTCCTGGAAGTGCTACTCGAGACAGCTCGTCGGCTGCCCGATTGAACACTCCCGGGATGTGGATGGCACGATGGGACCTCAGATGCTTCTGACTCCACAGGAGGAGGTGGCGGGCAAGTTGTGATATATATATATATATATATACGTATTCATATTGAACCCTTCGGTACGAGGCTTTCAGTTCAGTACGCATTACAAACTGAACGATTCGATTCGTTGGACTAATCCGATTACATTTGAAAAATAAAATAGCTTAAAGTGTGTGAAATATAATGTTTCCTTTTGAAAGGGAACTCAACGCTGCGTCCTTTAGAGGGCACTAGGGGAACGCCTTCAGCGTGACCGGTGTCATGAAGCATGAATAAAAAAAAACGACAATGAACTTGACTTTGGCAGGCAGCAGCCTATGACGTAAACAATAAAGCGACTGCGGGTATAAAAGAGCACCTGTGGAATATGTCATCCTCTCCTTTGTCTTCAAACCTTGCGTACGGAAGCACATGCATTTGACTCACGAGAGAGAAGGATGCGCTCACTGTTTGCATTCGCAGAAGTACTAGAGCAGAGGTCTGTACTCGAGTTTTTGTCAGCGTTTGCACAAGCGTGTTCGCATCTCGAAGGAGTTGAACAAGCTTAATGCAATCCATTCGTGGAGGTTTCTGTTCTTGCCTGATTCTTGAGGGAACTTAGTGTTTGAACAGTGTGTTTTTTGGCTCTCGAAGGAGATATAGCCACTCTGCGAGATGTGATCGCGTTGAGAATGCCTTGTATGCTTGATTCTCTTTGAGAACTGAGCACCTTTCACCCACGTTTCGGGTCTCGTGGCTGCCGAGGCAGTTAGTCAGACCGATCACGGGGATTGTAGGCGGGGCATGAAAGGAATCTGATGGGGAGTGCTTTCTCTTTCAGAATTCCTTTTTGTTTCTATTTATTTTACAGAATAGGAACTGTGTATAATGTGAGATATTGATTGTAGTTCAAATGCCGAAAACCTCTGATATCTACATTATTGGTGAAGGTGGCTCCTGAATTGGTGTAATAGCAAGTCTTTTGAGTTGTTAGACTCTTGTTTGAGCCTCCTCTGAGCCTCCTCATCCTCTCAGCCAAGGTACATGTATTTAGGTTGAGCAATGGTTTCTGCTCCTCTCGCCTAGAGAGTTATGCTGAGCACTCTGCTCCCTAGTATTTTTGTTTTGCAATTATTTCTGGTTGTAAGGCTCTCTGTGAACCTCCCTGATCAGCTGTTCTTGAGCCTGGTAGCACCCCTCCCTTTAAGGGTCACTATGCTTAGATCACAGTTCCTAGTAATCTCTCAACAGAGCTCTGTGGCTGTTTTAGGTTGTTAGGCTCTTGTGGGCCTCCTTGATTAGTCGCTCTTCAGGTCGAGCTTTCAATTACTCCCCTCACTTGAGGGTCTTTGTACTGAGTACGCTGATCCATAAGGGTGGATGATTGCACTCCCCTCGATTTAGATGGTTGTTATGCTGAGTGCTTGCTCCCTAGAGCTCTGTTCGGCAGTTAGGAGCATGGTTAGTATGTACACTACTGGTGTCGGCAGTACACTGCGTGTGTTAGAGGTTAAAGTTGTGAAATACAAAAACTCAAATAAACAAAAAGCTGAACATGTCCCATATCTTTGGAAAGCTGAGATTCTTGTGATTCAGATGATGCATTTTAAGATATAATCAACACAGCAGGTACAATCAATGTCTTTGTCAGACCACCAACAACCAAATAAACAATAACAAAACTGAAGGAACTCACCTATGAAGCCTCCTGATAGTCCACTGATCCAAAACATTCCAACAAAAATGGTGTAGTTACACTATAAAGGGTCCAGTCAATCCAATTCAGTGAAATATTTAGTCCATAACACATTTATATGTCAATAAACATCCAAGGAACATAGTAGTATCATTTCAAATTAGCTGATAGAGCAATCAAATCTTCGGCGCATTCTGAAGTATAGCTTGTTTTCACATGTAAACAGTATGGATTTATTGATGTCAAAATGGCCGCTGACCTCTTCCCTTTTGATTGACACCTCATTTGAACCAATAGCTGCATCTAAGAGGTTTCAACAGGCAGCGATAGCCAAAGAGAGCCCAGGATGAAGGATGGTGCCGCCCTCTCAAATTAACTGTCATCCAGCTAGGTCAACGTAGTCTCAAACGTTTAGACGGTCTTATCTGATCCAATTAAATTAATATGCAGCTTTAGCGGGACGGTTCAACCTGTCAACACATAGCTCCGTGCGCAAAGTATGACAGTGACTCGTGTGTCCGTGCGCAAAGTGACAGTGACGCATTCGTCCGTGCTCAAAGACAGTTTAGAGAGAGTTGGAACTTGGAGAGAGTTTGACAGGTGAAAAATGGCGAAGAGAATGATGAAAACAAACTTTTCACTTGAAAAAGTTGTGGAGCAATGCACTCGGCGTGACAGTGATGGGTCGGAGGATGATATTACTGAAGAAGAGAGCGATGTTTCATCGGTTGACTCGATAGCGGAGGAGATGTTTTTGGATGGGGGAGACGTCACTCTCGACAAGTAAGTGTTTGATTATATTTTATAACATATTTTACTGTATGTACTGAGGTATGTGTTTTGAGGTGTTCATGCTAACTTCTGTTGTGTTCAATTTTACTGGAGGGCCGATGTCCTGCAGAGTTTAGCTCCAACTTGCCGCAACACACCTGCCAGGAAGTTTATAGTATGCCTAGTAAGAGCTTG
>NW_015507465.1:0-1252 GCF_001515645.1 Sinocyclocheilus grahami | reverse complement strand
GTATACCGTTCCCCTAGAGCCCTCTAGAGGACCCAGCGTGGAGTTTCCTTTAGAAAGGGAACGTCTCAGGTTACGCATGTAACCATGGTTCCCTGAGAATAGGGAACGAGACGCTGCGTCCCATTGTCATGCTTCGGGCATTCCTGCCTGCATCTCCTTCAGACAAAGAAGTGGATGACGTATTCCGCAGGTGCTCTTTTATCCCAGCAGTCACTTTATTGTTTACGTCATAGGCTGCCGCCTGTCAATGTCAAGTTCATTGTCATTTTTTCATTCATGCTTTAGACACCGGTCACGCTGAAGGTGTTCCCCTAGCGCCCTCTAGAGGACGCAGCGTCTCGTTCCCTATTCTCAATGAACCATGGTTATATGCGTAACCTGAGACATTCTCAGTGCCACTGCACTCAACAAGGCAGCCCAAATGATGTAACAGGCAACGTGTCTGCCCAGTGGCGTAACGTTAGCAGACGGGCATGCAGGACACGCACTGCGAAAGGCCCTGCAATAACCTCCCCTTGTTGTGTTGGGTTGTGTCGAAAGACGATGATCCTGTATCGACGATAGCCAGAGATCTTGTCAAAAACATAAATTGTTGGCAATATTAAGATATTTGGCATTTCCAGTTAATGTAGGCCTGACATTCTTATTTTTATTAGGCCTATTATTATTAGACCGGGTATGATTGTAACACTTTTTGTTTCAAATCTGTAACTAGCTGAATTTGAGCTAGAGTGTTCAAACTTTTATACAAAGCACCCAAATTTGTTTACTACAAAAGGAACTAATTCAGACATCTGCAAGAATATCACAGCCTTTACAAGTAGATGTCAAATACATGGAGTGCCTTTGTCACAATCTACCCCACTTCCGAGCTATGTAGTAACACATACTGGGGTGAGTTGTAACAGTTAGTCAAAATAAGCAAAAACAGCAGCCACCCTAGAAAGTTTGCGTCAAAAACAGGTTTATTGAAACAATCTTAAAGAACAATACAAAATAATGTCTCACTTTCTGTGACTGAGCACAGTTCAAATCCACTTTCTGTTTTATGCAGGTGTGTGTGTGTGTGTAAATTAGACTACTAGAACAAACTTCCTTAACTGTATTTATGCTTACTGAACACTCAACTCCAGTGTACCGAGAAAGAACATGTAAATCTAACAAAAATTAGATTTGTAAATTGGTGTGTGAAAGTTGTCTATTTATGATTTTTTTAACCCTAGATAATTATTTTTTATGTTTTTAACCCTAG
>NW_015507464.1:108975-110503 GCF_001515645.1 Sinocyclocheilus grahami | reverse complement strand
ATATGAGTAAAGTTTGACAATGGAAGCAATAAATATTCCTTGTGCGCTTTGATTTGAAAAGGTTTATGATGTTTGTCTTCTTTGATGTAAGTTCATTATTGAAATGAATGTAGTTATCATAAAAGCAGACTATATTTAGATTCATATGGACTGCTGTAGTTTATGAAGATGAGTGTCATTAGTGTTTGTGTTATTGTTGATGTATTGTTGTGTTATTATTGATGTTTGATCAGCTATTGTGAGAAATAACAGTATTATCTTTCAGTAGAGCATGTTTTATAGGCTTGTATCTTATATAATCAGTTTCTAACAGCAAACACTCAGAATAAAGTGAGATGATCTGCTGATGATCTGAATGTGTTGATCGTCTGAGACTCATCAATATTAACAGAGCTGCTGAAAACACTCTTTCTTTCATGTCAATAGTCCCTGTTTTCAGCTCATTTATTATGCTGATGTCTTCAGATCTCCTGTAAATTGTCATTTAAAGCTCATCTCATTGGTGTCAACAGACTGAGGCTTGTTTGTTACAAACATGTGACTTTATACTTAAGTGTTTTTCTTCCTACATATCTGCTGCTATTTTAATAAAGAAACAGCATCATGTTAGAATAGAAATAGAGATTTGGTAATTAGCATCAGTTTTTTATGATAGACAGATGTAGATGCTTAAATGTGTCGATTAGTATATGTAAGAACTTTTAATCTTTAAAATATAATAAAATATAGTATGATCACTTTTTCTTTTACATATTTTAATAAGTACAGGTCAGAATAACTATGTTGTTTTATATAAATATGAATGATCGCTGAATGATGATGGAACATTATTTTTTACTTGTATTTTGACATTTTGTTTTCACAAAAGTTACTTGAAACATATAGACACTTTCATTTAATAGATTTTCTGTGTAAAACCACATTTGTGAATTTAGTTTGATGCAGACACTGTTTTTAAATTTAATTGTATGCAGACTGCAGACACAAAATTTGACATCTGGATCCAATAACAGATAAATTAAAAATGTATATATTTTTGATTTTGGCAGATCAGCGCCTCCCACAGCAATTACATCATAATCAGTGAAGCTCCTCCCACTGCAATCACATCATCATCAGTTAAGCACAAGCAGTCTTATACTGTGAGAATGAATCATGATGCTGTTATTCAGACTGCGGAACATCAACGCCACCAGCTGGACTATACAGACTATAACTACATATATTTCACAGTTGTATTTTTCCCTAGTTTGTAATCATTTAAATGTTCAACTATGGTTTTTTGTGCATTTCTGCAGTATTCAGATGTCATGTTTAGCAGATATTAGAGCGGAAACCTCAGGAAGCTTGACAGCAAACAGACACTGAGACTGATGAGTCTGCTTTTGAGTGATTTACTTAGAGTTATTACAGAAACACAAGAGCTCTGCTGATATATTCAGTGTTATCAGCAGACAACCAGTGTGTGTGTGTGTGTGAGAGTGAGTGTGTGTGTGCGTGTGTGTGTGTGAGTGTGTGTGTGTGTGTG
>NW_015507464.1:105267-108777 GCF_001515645.1 Sinocyclocheilus grahami | reverse complement strand
GATTATGAACGATTGCTAACAGAAAATGAATGGATAAATTTCCAGTATTACGAAAGACAATTTAGGAAAGGCCTGGATACAAAACGATTACAAGAAAAACAAAACGTTGTACTTACTGGAGATTTCAGGAAGTGGTCAAGGTTGTTTACAGTTCTTAATGGGGCCTTCTTCAAAACCTGAATATTTTCCATAAAACGTACAGATGAAGGACAACTTGGACTACCGTTACTCAAGTATGTAGTGCGGATTTTAAGGACTTTGCCACTGGATGATAATGTGCGATTCAAATCAAACCTGTTGCAAACCCGGCTGATTGGATTGAAAAACAACTGCGGTACCTGCGGGAGGTGATACAACCAGCGATGGCCTCTGCCACAAGACAGCATCAGAGAAACCCTCAAAAGGTAGGCAAAAGCAAACTAACCTACCTGTGGCAGCATCGTAGAGCAAAGGCGATTGACATTATCCTAAATGACTGCATGTTTCCCACGCCACCGCTTGATCCTGATAACACTGAACAAGTGTACAATTATTATCGGAAAAAATGCCAGTCCGATCCAACTACTATCCCGCTTGAATTACCCCCGTGGAATGATGACATGGACAACATAATGACTGAGTCGCCGCCGCCTACATCGGCGTTTACAATAGAAGAGATTGAGAAAGTAATTGTAAATCTGCCCAATAACAAAGCCAGCGGCTCAGATGGTGTTACTTACGAGAATCTGAAAGCCACTAGGCAAACATCTTGCTACATATTGAAAAGCATATTTAACACCTGTTTGATTAATGGTAAAGTCCCTAGTTCATGGAAGGGAGCACTCATTCATAGAATACCGAAGAAAGATAATGTACCAGAAGACCCCTCAACATGGAGGGACATCTCACTATTGCCATCTGTATACAAAGTCTTTATGAAGTGCCTGCTTTCAAGAATACTGCCTTGGCTGGTTGATGCTGGAATTTTGTCTAACAAACACAAAGCTTATATTGAGCAACAAGGCATGAATGAGCATGTTTTTTGCTTGAAAACTGCGATTGACGACTTTAAGCATGAATCTGCTAAGCTATATATTGTCTTCCTAGACTTCAGAGATGTCTTTGGCACATTGGCTCATAGAGTCATGATTGATGCATTGGAAGAGATACAGCTCCCTAAGATCTATGTAGACATAATAGAAGATGTATATTGTGACTCCTACCTGCAAGTGATCTGTGGAAAAGATCTCACTAGACCAATACCACTTGAGGTAGGAATCATAACTGGATGCCCATGGAGTGCTGTAAACTTCATCATTGCAATAAATCAATGGCTAAATATCAATATGCTAAACTGTGATGATGTCAGCGTGGGGCGAATGGCCAGAGCATCCTTATTGCTGGATTTTAAAAGACGGAAGTTGCCACACGCATGCGGCTGGGAAGACAGCTTCCTCGGTTTTTAAAGAAAGACCAATGGAAAGCTGGATGGACGGGCACAGGGATTTGGTGTGTCATCAGACTGGCCAGACTTAAACGACCTATGCTGGAGGACAGGTACTGAACTGAAGTGGACCTCCCACTCCCAACCTGTAGAGGTCTCTGATGCAATCGTAGAGGTGAGGAGGAGAGGAGCATTAATATTGTTTGTGTGTGTGTGTGTGTGTGTGTGTGTGTGTGTGTGTGTGTGTGTGTGTGTTAATATGTCTCACTGCACTGTCAGATTATTTCACTTGTTTCAGGTTTAAGCATGTTAAACACAACTGAACAGCTGAAAACAGCTGTATTGCGTTGCAGAATACACTCATATTAAAGAGACGATCATTGAAAACAAGCCAGAACATCTCATGCAGAGTTGTGCTGATAGACTCTAGATAGTATCGTGTATCAACAACAGTCAGAGAGATCGCCTGTGGCTGATGCCACTGATGATAGCAAGACGATTATTGTTGTTGTTATTTTTATTATCAGGCTAGTAATACTATCTCATTAATATTAGGGTGTATTTGTGCCCCTGCAGCACAAAAGTAGTGTTACGTCGCTGGGGTATATTTGTAGCAATAGCCAACAATACATTGTATGGGCCAAAAGTAATGATACGTATGTGAATGGCTGCAATACCGGCGTATTTAAGAAGAAGAGTGTAAGCAGCACTACACACCCACATGAAAACAGCAGCGCAACCGGTGTTTATCAGAGCAAAGGCAACGGATCATAATCATATTAGATTAGAAGAAATCTCTAGCATTAATTCTGATTGTGGCTTGTCTTGAAAAACAGTTTGTTGTTCGTCGTAGGAGAAGTCACACTGCAGGACACATCTTCTGACACTGCCAGAAGGAGGTCAAATTTGTTCGCAACGGCCATTAATCGGCTGTCGGTGAACATGTCAAACCGTAACTTCACGTAACTTTGAGAACATATGATAAATAAAACTGTTTTTAACAAATATTGTGAGTACAGTAATTACACCTTTTAAAATTTTATGTTTATGCTTTTGGAAATAGATCTTTTCTATCTCTATAATCAGGGTTATTATTTAGCATTTTGGGCTCATTTTGACCACAAAGTATACGCTTTCTGCAAATGTAATTGATTAGTTTATTATTTTTGATTAATCTATCATTCGGAGTTGTGACAGCGGAAGTTTCAGGAATGTTTAATACTGTGTGCAAAACAACCCTGCAACCTTATCAAGCCTTGTTATACAGTGCACACAAACAGTGTTACTTTGTTTTAACGTGTATAGTTAGTATGTGAAACTGATAACGGTGTCTCTTTTGATAATTGATGATAGTAGCGCTCTGCTCTGCTCTCGTCCAAGTTCTTCATGGCTAAAGTAGCAGCGCGCGAGTAACCAAGTCATCAGTAGCTCGCAGTGCCCTCTACTGGTGGAAATAATCACAACCACACGATCGCCAGCTGGCTTTATTGGTCGGACTCTTACAGTGTCTACATTTTCGGGGACAGCTCCAGTCGGGGACAGGACACCAAAATCTGGGACGTCTGGTCACTCTAGTGTATGAAGATTCTTTATCAATCATTCTGAAGAAACCCCTGTTGTTTTTATTAGTTGAGAATTATGCTGCTTATTGAAGTGTGGAAACTGTGATGCAGGATCTGTTCTCAGGATTCACCGATGAACAGAACGTTTGAAGAGCACCATTTATTTGAAGTAGAAATCTTTTGTAACATTATACATGTCTTTTCAGTCATTGTTAATCAGTTTAATGCTTCTTGGATTAATAAGAGTAGGGATTACGTGTAAAAACCATTCAATACATTTTATTTAAATTAATTCTCATTGTATAGTATTTCAGCACTTTAATTTGACATGTGACATGACATGACATGTGGCCAAGTATGGTGACCCATACTAGGAATTAGTGCTCTGCATTTAACCCATCCTAAGTGCACACACACAGCAGTAAACACACACTGTGAAATATCCTTTATTTTCCTAATCTTTTCTGTCACTTGTATTTCTTAGTGTGTGTGTGTGTGTGTGTGTGTGTGTGTGTGTGTGTGTGT
>NW_015507464.1:88634-103634 GCF_001515645.1 Sinocyclocheilus grahami | reverse complement strand
AGGCTTGGGGGCCTTGCTCTTGAAGGTGCGTGTCTGTCTCTGCTTGAATTTGGGTGGCCCTTTCTTGGGTGTGGTGGGTCCGGCAGTGCTGGCAGGCGTGGCCAGAGCACTTCCTGCAGGAGGAGCTGCGTTCATGTCTGCGCTTCCCTGAAACACAGCGACCAGGAGCTTACGATTGGAGCGCGTCACGGGAATCGAGGATTATGGGATTATGCCACTCAAACTGGAACTGGAACATTTCTCCCCTGTCCAACTTAAAAATTTCAGATCATACTCTTCACCTGTTACCGCTGGTGTTCCTCAAGGCTCTGTTTTGGGCCCTCTTTTATTTATCATTTACTTATTACCTCTCGATTATATTTTTAGGAAATATGGCATTAGTTTTCATTGCTATGTGAAGAAAACCCAGCTCTATTTGTCCTCTAAACCAAATTCTGTTCTTCTTTCTTCCTAGCTTTTGTATTGCTTAGAAGAGATTAAATCTTGGTTTCGCATAACTTTCTCAAGCTGAATATTGACAAAACAGAGGTTCTTCTTGCTGGCACTAAATCCAATAGTCTTTTATTTTCTATTGATAATATCCTCATCTTCTCATGTTAAGAGCGTCCTTGATTGTACTTTGTCTTTGAAAAGCATGTGAACAATATTACTCGGTCTGCGTACTTTCATCTACTATTTTCAATCAGCCGTCTTCATCCATTTCTCACGTCCAATTCCACAGCTGTTCTTGTACAGGTGCATCTCAATAAATTAGAATGTCGTGGAAAAGTTCATTTATTTCAGTAATTCAACTCAAATTGTGAAACTCGTGTATTAAATAAATTCAATGCACACAGACTGAAGTAGTTCAATGATTGTCTTCTGGACAACTGTCAGATCAGCAGTCTTCCCCATGATTGTGTAGCCTAGTGAACCAAACTGAGAGACCATTTTGAAGGCTCAGGAAACCTTTGCAGGTGTTTTGAGTTGATTAGCTGATTGACATGTCACCATATTCTAATTTGTTGAGATAGTGAATTGGTGGGTTTTTGTTAAATGTGAGCCAAAATAATCACAATTAAAAGAACCAAAGACTTAAATTACTTCAGTCTGTGTGCATTGAATTTATTTAATACATGAGTTTCACAATTTGAGTTGAATTACTGAAATAAATGAACTTTTCCACGACATTCTAATTTATTGAGATGCACCTGTACATGCTCTAGTTACCTCGCGCATTGATTATTGTAACTGTCTTCCTTCATAAGCTTCAGTTGGTCCAGAACTCAGCTGCCCGTATAATTACTAGAACCTCCTCTATCGAGCATATTTCGCCTGTTCTCTGTCATCTACATTGGCTTCCTGTTAAATATCGAGTAGAGTACATGATTCTGCTTCTCACTTTAAAAGCTCTTCATAATCTTGCACCCTCATATCTCTCTGACTTGCTTCATATTTACACCCCGAAGCGTACTCTCAGATCTTCTTCATCTGTTTGCCTTGTTGTACCTTCTGTTCGTTTAGCCACTATGGGGTCCAGGGCGTTTAGCTGTGCTGCTCCTCATCTTTGTAATTCTCTTCCACATTCTATACAAGAAATTGTCTTCTGCTCACATAATTAATGTCGTCTGCATATACTGATTTATCCTGTAAACACCCCAGTGTGATAATATACAGTCTGTCAATCATAATTACGAAATAAAGCCCTTCAGGAAGACCGTGAGCTCCGTCTGTACGATATTCCTGACGTGTCAGACATCGATCAGATTAGCATCTCACAATAACCCACGTCAAACACTGTTTTTCATGTTACCTTATTAAGACGGTTAATCTCATTAACATAACAGACTTTTGAGATTTCCTTTATCTGCCTGATTATACAGTAGCATCTGTCTGTCTGGGGATCAGACGCTGGTGTTTCTAGCTTCATGTGATGCAGAGAATCACACCTTCATCTGTTCATCAATATTTCACACCATACAGTATGTCAGTTTTCCTGCTTTAACACCCGAGCTGAGAAAACTAACCTACATAAAACAAACACTCAGATGTAACAGAGCTAACAGATGATCGGTCGTTTGTGAACTACAGATCTGAGCGAGAGCAAGAGCAGTATTATAGTTCTCTGAAGTGTGTTTACCTGTGTTTGTGGTCCGTGAGCGGCGTGGGTGTGTCTCTCTCTCCGTCTGTCTGTCTGTGGAATGAGGCTCTCTGTCTCTCTGGCTCTCTTATAGTCTCACTGAAGCTCAGAGAGCAGCTTGCGGCTCCCGTTAGGGAAACACTAATGGACTTAATGCTCTTTAGACTTCATCTGGTGTGTGTGTGTGTGTGTGTGTGCAGTCATGACACTTTAATCTCAAGGTTATGGTCTCGTTTCCTGAACATGTGAGAAGATGCAGCTTTTCTCAAACACACAAACCCAAGAAAACAGACTGATGTTTCAACAGACCCTTCATGGATCACTTGAGTGTCTTTCATTATTGGAGCAGATCAAATCTGTTGTTTGATTTTGACTCCACTGTGTTTAACACGTCCCTACACTGTAAAGTCACTTTTATTCTGCGTGTTCACAAAACACATGGGTTGAAAGCAGCTTTACCGAGAGTCTTACTGTTATGTCTATAATGCCTCAGTGCTTCACTATAGAGAGTGTTATTGCTGGACGATATGAGGCTTCATGAGCGCTGATCGACTTCGTTCTGACACAACAACAGTCAGGATGTGTGTTATGTAACGCATATCTGAGCAGCTTTCATTGGGTAGATTTTGCATGATACAACACACATCTTGAACTGTGAGTTTGTAATGCTGCCATCACGTAGGAGATTGACAATCCTGCAATTAAGCTTTAAATAACAATATGTAAGGTTATGTATTTCTGGATTTTTCCTTTTCTTTTCTTATTGTTATATGTTTTATGTGATGTGGTGGTTGTATTTTTGAGCCTAAGACAAATTTCCCTCAGGGACAATAAAGTATGCCTTAACCTTAACCATACAAATGTACTTTAGTCATTATGAAAATACCCGAGATGGCTTGAAGAACACCGATACACTGTATATTGACAGATGAGTGTTGTATTAGAAGACTGAAATCCTCGTCTTTCTGTTGCTGCAGATGTGTTTTTTTCGTGAATAAGAACTGTTTCAGCTCGTGCTGTGGCTGGTTTCTCTGGCGTCTGCAGCGACAGCATCATGAAGACGAGGGAAGCTGACGGGCTTGAGCACAGTAATCCGGTTTATAGCTTTTCCCTGCGCTTTAGATTTTCCTGAAGTGAGTGACCTCTGCGATTGTGTTTACCATGTTTACTGTGGTAAGCGTGTTATGTGAAGAGCACGTCATGTTTGACTGACGCGTCAGACCCTGTTTGGTCTCATCCAATTACCCACAATCCCCCTCTCAGAAAGAGTCATGACAGATTCATGACAGATTTATCACAATCATAGCAGGATATTCTAATTTATTAAGTTGGCTCAAGAAAGCCAACTTACTGAAATGCTATTTAAACTTCTTCTTCTTCTTCTTACTAAAACTCAACTCTACTTCAGAGTTATGTGCCTCTAGAAGCTTGCGTTCTGCAAGTGAACGGCATATTATTTTCATTAACTTTAACCAACCTTTCCTTAACCATCTATAAGAAACGACTAAAAACACATCTGTTCCATTTTTATTTGACCCTCTAACTCTAGCACTCTCTATTCTAATTCTATTAGCAGGTAACACTGGAAAAGTAAAAGAAAAGTCGTCAGATGTCACTTGAAGACGTGTTTCCCAACCTTTCTTTAGTCACGGCACCCTTTGGAAATTTTAACAAATTTGTGGCACCCTACAAAATTAATTTTGTCACAATATTTGAATTTCTAACTTCGATGGGATACTATGAAAAAATTTAATTGAATTCAGTACAACAGGGAAGAACTGCAGAATATAATGTCATAAAGATATTTTTAATAGTATTAAAAAATGTTGTCCATCAGTGGTGGCAATCAGTACGCTAATTTCTAATGAAGAGACCAATTTATATGACAGATTTTAACTACATCCATGTTTCCTGTCGGCTCAATTTCTGAGTGGACTTTGCTGTTCTGATGAGCATGAGCGGTTTCCCAACCGGGGTGCCGTCTGTCAAGAGCAGGGGTGCCGTGTAAATATTAGGGGGTGCCGTTTTCAATATTCTTAAATTGCTAAAATGTTCAAAAAAGCATATATTATATAATATCCATTTCTGATGTCGCCAATAATTAGAAATGCACCTGAAATTTCGGCTGCCGAAAATTAGTTTACTCAGGACTCACTTTCACGTGGTGTGACGCTCTGTGTATTATCCGCTCTATGTGTGTGCTCCGCTCAGTCGCTCCACTCGTATAGAGGGACTGCCTTCGACAAGAAAAGCAAATGGTGGATTGAGATTACAAACTCGATCACTGTCCACCTAAAGCCAAAAATGCAGAAAAGTACGGCGTTAACATCTACAGAGTTTATAAATGAAGAATTGAACATTTAGTTTTTTACAAATTATACACTTACAGTTTCAATAACAATAAGACAATATACAATAAGTTTCATAGTCCATGAATACAGATCAGGCATCACTGCCAGTCTCCATGATCTCTTTAGCATAACTGATGTAGTCATGAAGAAGCCCCATCAGCACAGCAAAGGCATCTTTTACATCATCCAGGGCAGCCTCCTCCTTTAAAACCACTCGTGCATCAGTTTGGGGGAAAGGACATTCTCCTCTTCGACCAGCATTCATCCCAGTCACCACCTGTTCTTCATCAGTGGCCTAAAAAGAGAAAAACATTTGAAAAAGAGAACATTTAATTAAAATCTATCCATTTTCAGATAGAGGTGCATCCACATCAGTAAGGATAGGTAACTAGTCTGTTTGTGTGGTTGTTTAATGTCTCTGTAATGGCAGCACTAGTGTGAGGGCATGTCATATTGTTTAAATAAATATATTGCTTTCAGAAAGCTACTTCTTTACTGAAACATTAAAACAGACATGACATTCACATACCTCACAAATGTTCACGTACGTGGAGGGCTGCTCTTTAAAGGGTTAGTTCACCAAAAAATAATTATATTCACCCTGTGTTGTTCCATACAAACTCTGCTAATGTTTGGAACACACATAAATATATTTAATATTCTCTTAATATTTGTCCTCTATTGCAAGTCTGGGAGACCAGTATTTTCTTCTGAACAGACATGTTCGCTATGATATAATTTAAGATTTATTCATATATAAATATTGGCATGGATTACTTCTACAATAACTCTGTATTTTTGAAGCTTGAAAATACTGATTATCTAGACTCAAAAAATAATGAGAGACAATTAAAAATATCTTCTTTTGTGTTCTAAAGATAGGTTTGGAATGACAATGACATTTTTTATGATTTTGTGTGAACTATTCCTTTAAGAAAGGAAGAAAAAGAATGATGACTCTCCAAATCAGACAACTCCAAAATTGGTTTGAGTTCTGCAATGAAAAACACAGACATCAATGGTTTACATAAAATATGAGCACGTAATCATACTGTTGTTGCATCAGAATGTGAGGTAAACAGGCAGGAGACAACAGAACCATTTATTTTCTAAAAATAACTCACATCAATCTCAAAAGAATGATGCTCTCCTATGCCTCTGGCTGTCAACATCTACAAAAACAAACATAATTGTACTCTTAGTAAAATAAAAGATAACTTGATGGAATTCTGAAGTTCACCGTCTTTCCCTCTCTTCTGAAGAAGCTGAGAACATCGCCTCCTCACACAAGTAGGCTTCTGTGTCCTTAACTCCCGGCGCTGGCACATTGAAGATACAAAGCTCAACATGTCTGAAATATTACATGCAAAACATTACTTTTAACAATTATCACTTCATCAGCCTCAAAATAATTAGGCTAGTCTTTATTACATAACGCCGTTTCCTTTAGGAAACTACATTCAATTTAACCGCAAAACCAAATTAACATGTAAATATGTTACTAACCCTCTCTTAACACCTCAAAAAATTTAAATATTGTAAAATCGTATGTAAATATGACATAAGACACTCACTGACATTATATTAAAAGCACCTCTTCCGTTCAGTAAAAGAGGCCGTTAAGACTATTTCTGAGGCGAAGTCCGTGTATTTTTCAATATAAGCTCTTTTCAGAGTATTTCCGCCTTCCATGAAATCTCAAGATACTACCGGACTCAAACAATGAATGATGACTTTACATTTTTAATCTTTACCCAGCCAACATGTATATGTGGGCCCCACATGGTTTATGCTGGGTCTACATGGGTACCAAGTGGGCATGGTCCCAAAATGGGCATCTTATCTGGGGCCCACTTCAGCTAAGTAGGTCCCACATGGGCAAAAACAGATGGGCTCCCTATGTGGGTCCTAGTTGGGTCACAAATGGGAAATGAGTGGATGAGCTCTATGGGCAACACAAATGAGGGATTAATTGTATTTGCCCAAGGGTGGGCTACATAAAGTGAATAGGCCACTGGTTCTCAACTCCAGTCCTGGAGAGCCGGTGTAGGCCTACAGCAGACTTTAATTTAAACACTAATTAAACACACCTGTCTCTTATTCACAAATAATTGTGAACGCTGTGATTAGCTTGTTTGGTGAGTTTGGTTAGAGATAGAACTAAACTAAACAGTACATTTAGGACTGTTGAAGAGTTCATGAGTCAGTTGAAAAGCCCTGGAATATACAAATCAAATTAAACCCACAGTGCTATCAGCAATGGCCTGCAAAGCACATGCTTATCTCCATATAGTTGTTTCAAAATCTATACAAATGGTTCAAAATATCCAGAAAATGGTCACTGTGCAATATGAAGAACGGGTTACAGAAAGCCAATTATCTATTAAAATAATGGGATTAAAGTGGTTTTGAGATGGGTAGAAGAACTCAAACCCCTAGCAAAAGCTGCCTGATTTCACAGAAGTACTCCAGAGTGCAATGGTCAGTTGGTTAGTAACAGATAATGAAATAGCCCAAGTGAAGAAAGATAGAATTGAAATTCATGTATCTGATGGAAGAATCCAGAAATTGTGTTTGCAGCATATGACACATATGTTCAGAATAAAGTTCCATTCAGTTAGTATATTGTGTTTTGTGTTCAGTTTTCTTTTTGAACCAACAGTACAGACTTTTCTTTTCAGTCTAGTTGGCACATGACCAACCTTCAAAGTTGAAATATGATTGAAATAATGTCAGTTGCTGTTTTAACGTTTACACAATGTTGATATAAAGTTTAATGCTAAATCATTAAAAATGTTTTTAACAAAAACAAATCATTAAAAAAAGACAATTAAAATATCTATGTTGAATCAATGTCATGTCATTAACAAGAAATATCTGCCATTTTAATTATTATGATCAATTATCAAGTGAAGTCAAGTCTGCTTTGCTGTCAATTCTTCCACATGTACAGCACATACACACAGAGAATTGAAATTACGTTACTCTCAGACCCTTGGTGCATACAGATAACACTAACAGTAGAACATAAATACAGATAGATACAGATTAAATATAAATACAGCTATAAAAATATACAAATAAGGTAAAATGTAAAAAAAAAAATAATAATAAAAAACAGTGCAAACCAGTGAAGTAACAACAGTGCAGATATAATGATTTGTAGTGCAAAAGAGCTTATTTAGACTGATTAAAGTGACCGTGTGTGTGTGTATTTGGGAGGGGGGAGTGGGAGAGTTCATCAGAGGGTCAGAGTTCAGTGGTGTGTGGGGCAAAAGAGGGGAGGGGGGGCAAGGTCGTATATCAGTGACGTTACAGCACTAGTGCCGACAAATGACTGTTAAACAAATGTATTTGTCATTGAATCATTCAAGAGATTCATTAAAAAACCCTGAATCATCCAGTAATTAAACAAGTTAAGTATGTATTAATGAGTCATTTAATCATTCATTCAGACCATTTAAAAAAATTAATTCAAGACAACGACAACAGTGCTTCACAAAAAAAAAAAAACGTTGTAATGCATTATTTTGTCGGCCTATTCCGTCCATGTCAGAGAATCTGAACGTGAGAAACTACCTAACAGAAAAATATCTAAAATGCATATGCATACATTATAAGCTGATTTTATCATTACAAATTGAAATCAGAATTGTCTGAATAAATAAACCGTAATGATTAGTCTGGCTGGATTGAGTTATCTGAGATCATTGCGGTTCATGCGCTGGTTTAAAAGGGGATATGTATGGATATTAGAAACACTGATCTGCAACGGTATTATTGGTTGCCCACAAGGGCCAAAGAGCGCGCCTACTTTTTTCTCGTCGGCAGAGCAAGAACTCTTGATGGAGGGCTGTGGCGAGTTCCAAAATCTAATAACACACCCACACTTTTACATGTTGCCATGCAAGTGGCGGCTGAAGCATGTGCAGTAAGTGGACTTGTAATTTATTTTTTGTTGTAGTTCAATAGTGAAATATCAATAGTGAAGACAGTGTATCACTTTGTCATGCCATTTATTTTCATTGCACAGGACAGTGAAGAGACCCTCTCGGATAAGTGTCCTTTGGAGGAAGTACTTGTAAGTGCATAATTACACACTATAAATTTGTATCAACTAAAGTACTTTCTATTTTTGACAGCAATATGAGTTGCAGGAGTCTGCACAGAGAAGTGATACAGAGGTGGACAGTGTTGCATATCAGTTTGTCTTTTTTCTAATTTTATTTAATTTTTTTGTTTGTGGCATGTGTAAATGGCACAGGGTGCCATCCGTTCCCTCTATAAACGTAGCCTGCAGCATAAGGTTGAATATTTGGAAGTAAAAAAACTAAAATTGAGGGGACAAATAGAGCTCCAAAAGCTAATGAAGAAGAAAATTGCACTAGAAATAGAGTTTCTGCAACAGGAACTTCAGAGTAAGTAGTAAAACACCATTTGACACTGAGCACTACTGTTGACCTTGCATAACAATATCTGTCTTTGCAGGCAAAAGAAATGGTGTTCCACAATCCTGTGCCGTGCAGCTCTGCCACTAGGTTGGTCCAAGTGCACTGGCTGGAGGTCATCATCAGGCTGCACCTCCACCACCGGGGTCCTCTCCTTTCAGGAAGTCGTGGCCTAATGGTTAGAGAGTCGGACTCATAACCCAAAGGCTGTGGGTTCGAGTCTCGTACCGGCAGGGATTGTAGGTGGGGGGAGTGAATGTACAGCGCTCTCTTCCACCTTCAGTACCACGACTGAGGTGCCCTTGAGCAAGTTGTTCTTCCCAACTGCTCCGCGGGCGCCGCAGCATAAATGGCTGCCCACTGCTCCGGGTGTATGTTCACGGTTTGTGTGTGTTCACTGCTGTGTGTGTGCGCACTTTGGATGGGTAAATGCAGAGCACTAATTCCAAGTATGGGTCACCATACTTGGCCACATGTCACTTCACTCACTCACTCACTCCTTTCTGATGGTGGCAATGTTGTGTAATACAGCACATGCCACAATGTTGCATGCCCTGTCAGGTGCAACCCTCAGACACTGAAACCTTCCCTTTAGTTGCCCAAAAGGTCATTTCAATGCGTGCCCTTGTCCTGGCTGCATTGTAACGGGTTTGTAGTCCAGGGTTGGGGTCATGAAGTAATGCCTGCAGGCATAGCTCCTGTCTCCGACCAGGATCCCGTCCTAATCACCTGTACAATGGTAAAATGCAGTTCTGTTAGGCCCAGAAAAATTCCTGGCATGGCTCAGACTTAGTTCTCCATCTTGTTACACCTGTATATTGAAATGAGGAGCATAAAAATAGCATTATTACAAACATAAACATTCAGACATGGCAACTGAGAAATTGAATGGTATGGCACCATTTTAAACATCTTTAATCAAATACGTAAAAAAAAAAAATACATACTGTCAAGCCAGCAGAAGTGTGCCCTCTTTCAAAATGAGTCTGTTTGGAACAAACCAAAGACCGCTTAAACAATGCAGCGTCACCCTCCTCCAGGACCACGTGAAGAAGAACTTCCCACAGGACAGCATCTGGCAACTATTGGGTATTATAAACAAACATCACGGCCTAACCTCCCTTAAAACTGAATGTGCATCCTATGGGAGCAGGGAATACCTAAAACTTTATAAGGCATTTGCCATAAAGCTGCTACAGTATAATAGTTAGTGAGGATAAAGACTGTCAGTCTCTGCTTCTGTCATATTGAATGTGCTACTACCATCAAGATTGCGATGTTCTGCACTTCTTTCTCCTCCTCCTTGAATGCTTCCAACATCCTCAAGTCATCCGCAATGTCATGACCTCTGCGTCAGCTCATCAGCCTTAAGGGGAAGTTGCTAAAGGCAACAGCAGCCGGTGAACAAACTGACTTACTCTATGGTGATCGGGCTTATATGTCCGGTTACCTCCAGGCAATAGCGCCCTCAAGCTGCTCCTAGTGGTACTACATGTGACCCAAATACATCACACTATGAAACCAAGAATAAAAGTGGAGTGAAACTACAATAATAAAACCAAGTAACGTTTTGTCCGTTACAATCTTTTTAATTATTTTTACAGATCTGCCCACAGCAGTGGTGCAAGACAATATTATCGACCTGACTGAGGAGGACGAGGAGGAGGATGAACATAAACCCCAACCAAGCAACACAAATACACAGAAGCGCCCGAGAGAGGCTGACGCGCCGCTGGTCGCCCCCGAGAGAAAGAAAAGACTAGTTGCGATCGTAACTCCGATCATAATGGTTGAAGACGCAGTTGACGGTAAGATTACCTGTTAACTAAGCAATATTTTTAACTTACATCGTAGATATGACTATGTTCTAGATGTCCGACTTTTAATTTCAACTCCTTTTGCTCTACAGACGGTGACCGAGAGCGTCTCAATAATGATCAGCTTAGGGCCGAGACTCCGCTGAACGAATGGGAAACAGCCAGTTGGACCAGCCACTCGCTTTTCAAGAACCGGTTGAGGAAGAAGAAACAGAATTTCAAGAACCGGTTGATGAAGAAGAAACTGAATTTCAAGAACCGGTTGAGGAAGAAGAAACAGAATTTCAAGAACCGGTTGAGGAAGAAGAAACTGAATTTCAAGAACCGGTTGAGGAAGAAGAAACTGAATTTCAAGAACCGGTTGAGGAAGAAGAAACTGAATTTCAAGAACCGGTTGAGGAAGAAGAAACAGAATTTCAAGAACCGGTTGATGAAGAAGAAAATGAATTTCAAGAACCGGTTGAGGAAGAAGAAACAGAATTTCAAGAACCGGTTGAGGAAGAAGAAACTGAATTTCAAGAACCGGTTGAGGAAGAAGAAACTGAATTTCAAGAACCGGTTGAGGAAGAAGAAACTGAATTTCAAGAACCGGTTGAGGAAGAAGAAACTGAATCGTTGCCAGACTACCGACAGAACGACGATGTGAATTAAAGATTTGATGCTTTGCACGAAGAGTTGATTAACAGACAGGACACTTTTTTCAACAACCTTCTCAAAAGGCAGGACTCTATGCATGAAGAGCTGATTAACAGGCAGGCCGCTTTCTTCAACAAACTTATTAACCGAATGGACGCCCAGGACGTGAGGGGTCACGAACAATAAGGTAATTTAAATCAGTAGCATTAATCGTCAGAGAATTGTTTGCACAGCTTGCAAACAGGGGGCTGGCTGAAAATTTTGCTGTTGATCACGTTTACGTGAGCAACTGACGGTGAGACGTCAGGATGATGAGTAGTCTTTCTAGTCTAAACGATGCTCTACAGCCATGATAGATGACACGATGCGATTGTTTTTCAATATAATTTAGTTTTGTAACAGATTTTTCCTTGTTCTTATTTTTTCACCTTGTGTCACCAGAAAACTCACCAGATTTTTGTATTTCTGAATTTAGTTTTGTTTCAGATTTTTCCATGTTCTGATTTTACACTACATGTTTTAATAATTCTGTTATCATGTTTGTTAACATCATTATAATTTTGTATTTTCAAATTGGTCACTTTTGTTGTTTCTAAATAAATTTAAAAATGGATGCTGAGAATTCGCATAGCCGTCATTCAGACCAATCTCTCTCAGACCTTTTACAGAACGCTACTAAAATGCACACAGAGACGTCCCATAACTTGTGCGACATATTACAATGATTGTTAGATCAGTATCCAAATTATAATACAGAAATGCCATTTAATATTGATCACAACCAAAATGCTTATGATTTGCAGTGATTAGAATCTGCAATAGAACAAAGTCTAAATGTTGATTTGGGCATTCTGTTGCAGACCGCGATAAAGAGACACGACCAACAGTTAAGCCAAAACGTTGCACAGAATGGTGGTACATTAACCGTTTCTGACCATATCACTGATCCGTCTGACAACACTATGCATTAGCCAGCACCCCCTACAGGTAATGTCAACGATGCTCCTTCCGGTAATAACGACGCTGAGCGACTGTCGACTTCCCGCTAAACGGTCGTAAACGGATATCACGTAACACCAACCACCGATTTAACAGTGTGGAATTGCGAAGGACTATGAATATGCGTGAAATAAGGTCTACGGATTTAGCATCCTATCACATATTATTACACGAAAAAATTGAGGAGATAGCATCGTTTTATAGAACTATTGGCGGGGACTCTAGCGTGATTAATTTAACGATGAATGTGAAAGCTTGAAATCACCCGTTAACACCGTTTTAATGCCTGGTAATAATTATGACATTAATCTTTTCGATCAGTTATTGTACAACGACATGTTCGAGATCGAAGTCGACGTGGCCATGAACAGACAAGGACGAGGGGGTCAGAGGCGTAAACTAACAGAAAGCTAACCATGAAGGCTAAAGGGTATAATGCTGAATGCTAGAAATTCCCTAGCTGTCCGTTTAGATTCCCTGATTGGTCTGGTTAACGGTTATGTGACGTCTCACAACGATACACAATACATCCTGGCTCGTGCTGAAAACATAGTGAGGGATAAAAAGTATCTCACGCTGCACAACATCTAAGTTGACAAAAGGTTCAAAGTCGTATATAATAAGCGCAGACTTTTACCTGATTTCAACACTCTTCCTTATGGCTACTGATTCAATGATGCATAGAGGGGTACGGGATGCTTCAGAGTTTGACTTTAGATTCCAGCACCCTTTTTCTTGTGTGATACGTGGGCCATCCAATAGTGGCAAGAGCTATTTTGTAAAATGACTGATGGAAAATGGTCTAAATATGATTTCTAAAAAAATTGAAAACATTGTTTATATTTACAACTGTTGCCAACCTCTGTATGATGACCTGCTTAAATTGTATGACATTAAATTTGTTGAAGGAATACCGACATCTCTGAATGATGATCATTTACTACCTCCCAACAAAGCTAATCTTCTGATTTTGGACGATATGATGAGCAAAGCTAGTGGAAATCAGAATCAGAATGAGCTTTATTGCCAGGTATGTTTACACATACGAGGAATTTGTTTTCATGACAGAAGCTTCCACACTGTGTAACAGAATGACAGTGACAGAACAAAAAACTTTTAAATTTTTTAAAAATATATAAATTGACAATTGTATGTGCAGGTTTTGTATGTACAGTGTCAGTGTTTTACCCTGACACTTTGGTTGTCTTGTGTTTTGTTTCTTGTGTCTATGTTGTCTTGTCAGCACATGGCCTAGTTGGTTGTTTTTCTCGGCCATTTGCTGCTTTTAGCCCCTCCTCCTGGTTTCCTCATTACCACACCCTCTTGTTAGCCCTCATTGAGTCCTTGTTAGTGTAATTGCTCTCACTTGTTCCTTGTGTGGTTTCCTCCCTATTTATAGTGCCCCTTGCCCTAATGTCTTTGCTGGTTCGTGGTCACTCTTTCCCTCACTGTGTTTATCTCTGTCTGTGGATGTGGCTGATTATGTGTTCCTGTCTCCCTGTCTGTTTGATCTTGTGCTCTAGTCTTGTCTCTTGTAATTCTATGTTCTTGTCTTGCTCCTTGTTTTTGGATGAGGTCTGTTTTTGTCCTTTTGCCTTTTAATTTAGTATTTATTTAGTTCTCTTAGTCCTGATCTTTTGTTTTAATTTTTTGGGGTTATTTGTGTTGGTTGATTTAATAATAATATTTAGGGTTTTTTTTATTAGTCCTTTTTTGTTTATTCTCTGGCCTGTCTTGGAGTAATTTGTTTTCCTGTGGAGCTATGTTTTGTCTTGTTGTGGTGTTAGCGTTCCTGTCCACTGATTCCCTTGCCTGGCGTCTGGGGTGCTTCAGAGTTTATGGTCAACAAGTATCTGAGCTCAGCTCTCTGCTGCCTTGCTCTGGTCTCTCTCCCGGCCTGGTCTTGCCACCTCTGCTGCTATAGTATTCTGCCAGTGGACGTCTGAGGCTGTTCCAGTGGCCTTCCCTAGCTATCTGTTTATTGTTCCTGTTGTGGTATCACCTGTGCACCTCACAACCCTTTTGTATGGATCTGTTTATCTGTTTTGTTAATAAACCCTTGTTACTCTCACTGCAATTGGGTCCTCCTTCCAGATCCCTGACAGTACAGGTACTGTATATTATGTGCAAATTTGAGGTGTAGACTGAGTACGAGTGTTAGATAAATGTGTATAAATAGTGTGTTCCACAGTTATTGTTAAGTGTTCATGAGATGGATGGCCTGAGGGAAGAAACTGTTCCTGTGTCTGGTCGTTCTGGTGCTCAGTGCTCTGTAGCGTCGACCAGATGGCAACAGTTCAAAGAGGGAGTGTGCTGGATGTGAGCGGTCCAGAGTGATTTTGCCAGCCCTTTTGCTCACTCTGGATAAGTACAGTTCTTGGAGAGAAGGGAGGGTTGTACCAATGATTCGCTCAGCAGTCCGGACTACCCTCTGTAGTCTTCTGAGGTCAGATTTGGTAGCTGAGCTGAACCAGACAGTTATTGAAGTGCAGAGGACAGATTCAATAATGGCGGAGTAGAACTGTTTCAGCAGCTCCTGAGGCAGGTTGAACTTCCTCACCTGGCAAAGGAAGTACAACCTATGCTGGGCCTTTTTCACAATGGAGTCAATGTGAGTGTCCCACTTCAGG
>NW_015507464.1:86075-87655 GCF_001515645.1 Sinocyclocheilus grahami | reverse complement strand
TGGTCTGTCTAGATGTTGCAGAACATAATGCAGTCCCATGTTGACTGCATCGTCCACAGACCTGTTTGCTCTGTAGGCAAACTGAAGAGGATCCAGCAAGGGTCCAGTGATGTCCTTCAGGTGGACCAGCACCAGTTTTTCAAAAGACTTCATGACCACAGACGTTAGAGCCACAGGTCTGTAGTCATTAAGTCCAGTAAATTTGGGCTTCTTTGGGATGGGGATGATGGTGGAGCGTTTGAAGCATGAAGGGACTTTGCACAGCTCCAGTGATCTGTTGAAGATCTGTGTGAAGATGGGGGCCAGCTGGTCAGCACAGGATTTCAGACAGACTGGTGTAACACAATCTGGGCCTGGTGCTTTTCTCCGTTTCTGCTTCCGGAAGACCTGGCGCACCTCGTCTTCACTGATCTGAATTGCAGGTGTGGGGGAGAGGGGGTTGCTGGAGGTGTGAATGTCAAGTCACCTTTATTTATATAGCGCTTTTAACAATACAGATTGTGTCAAAGCATCTGAACAGCATTAATTATTAAAATAGTGTATCAATAATGCAAAAGTGACAATAGTAAACACAAATTTTTCAGTTAAAGGTAGTTCATCATTGAATTCAGTGATGTCATCATCCAGCTCAGTTCAGTTTAAATGGTATCTTTGCAATCATTTGCAATCAAGTCAACAATATCGCTGGAAATGAAGTGTCCCCAACTAAGCAAGCCAGAGGCGACAGCGGCAAGGAACCAAAACTCCATTGGTGACAGAATGGAGAAAAAACCTTGGGAGAAACCAGGCTCAGTTGGGTGGCCAGTTCTCCTCTAGTCAGACAAAACCAGCAGTTCAATTTCAGGCTGCAGTAAAGTCACATTGTGCAGAGGGCTCATCTGGTTCCTGTGGTATTGTCCCGGTGGTTGAATGGTTGTGTGGAGAGGTGTTCAGGGCGGGTGTGGGGTGTTTTTTCAAACCTGCAGTAGAACTCGTTCAGATCGTCTGCCAGGTGTTGATTCTCCGCAGTGCTGGGGGATGGTGTCTTGTAATTGGTGATTTCTTTTAGACTTTTCAACACTGATGCGGAGTCACTGGAAGAGAATTTAATCCTTATTTTTTCAGAATAATTCCTCTTTGCCACTCTGATCTCCTTTCCCTGTGTGTATTTAGCCTGTTTATACAAGACTTTGTCCCCCTTCCTGTGAGCATCTTCTTTGGCCTGACGGAGCTGTCTGAGTTTTTCAGTGAACCATGGTTTGTCTTTGTTGTAAGTTAGATGAGTCCTGGTAGGAATGCACATGTCTTCACAGAAACTGATATAAGATGTTACTGTCTCTGTGAGCTCGTCCAGATCGGTGGCAGCAGCTTCAAAAACACTCCAATCAGTGAGGTCAAAACAAGCTTGTAAATCCTGCTCTGCTTCATTAGTCCATCTTTTTATGGTCCTTTAATACAGGTTTAGCTGATTTCAGTTTCTGCCTGTAGGTCGGAATTAGATGAACTAGACAGTGATCAGAGAGCCCCAAAGCTGTGGAACAGAGTGATATGCATTCTTTATTGTGGTGTAATAGTGATCCAATATATTACTGTCTCTGGTG
>NW_015507464.1:78440-86065 GCF_001515645.1 Sinocyclocheilus grahami | reverse complement strand
GACTACAATGTCCAGCAAAACATCAGAATAGTCGAAAACCGGTGAAATATCGGGTGGTGTGTACTGCCGAATGTCCAGCAATTCGTCTCTGGTGAAACTGATTGCAGGGATATAACTAAAGACAGGACAAAAACATAAAAACAACTGCAGAGCACGGCATGAGATACTTCTCTTTTCAATATATCGCATTGAGTTTGCTCAATGAGGTTAAAATTTATATTAAATGCACCAGTTCATCTAGGATCTGGAGGTACTTGCGTTGCGTCCGGGTTTCCCTTTTGTTGTCGTCCTTGCAGAAGGGGGTTTCCTGCTTTTCTGATTGGCTGGAAGTTCAGTTTTGGAGAAGCCAGTGGTTGGGCGTTGGCTGACGACGCGGAGCTGTGGTCTGAATTTGAAGTTTAGACGGCACTCTTTACGGAGACAAGGCGTTGGGCAAAACTTAACTCGGAACACACGAAACGGAAAATAAAATAAATTAAAGTAAAGAAATAGAAGTAAAGTTTGACGAGACTAGGTGGCGTTTCTCCTCATGGTTTTGGAGGAGCTGGCATGTAAGCCAGAGCACGCTCAAAAAGCGATAAGAAGCGATAACTGAAGAAGCCAGTGGTTGGGCGTTGGCTGACGACGGTGAGCTGTGGTCTGAAGTTGAAGTTTAGACGGCACTCTTTTGGAGACAAGGCGTTGGGCAAAACTTAACTCTGAACACACAAAACTCTCAACGGAAAATAGAATAAACTAAAGAAATAGAAGTAAAGTTTGACGAGACTAGGTGGCGTTTCTCCTCATGGTTTTGGAGGAGCTGGCATGTAAGCCAGAGCACGCTCAAAAAGCGATAAGAAGCGATAACTGAAAAGCACGACTAAAAGCGAAAAGCTAAAAGCTATACACAAAAAGCCAAGTTTGATGGTGTCCTGAGTATTTAAACCGGGCTGTTTAACACACCCCAAATGGTGCCTCGACCAATTGTAGCTCGGGGTTTTGCAATATTTCTCCTCCCAATTCATAAATCAACTGTTATCTCATCATTCACATGGTCCGAGATTTCCCGCTCTTGCAGAGTATAATTTTGGACATGATTTCTATAACAAGAATATGATACATTTGACAAAGAATTGATTGGAAGAAACGTTTCAAGCATGAAGATTCAAACACACACATACTAAACATGAATAGGAACCCCTAAGCTATTCTGATGTCAACATCCAGCTCAGTTCAGTTTAAATAGTATCTGTGCAATCATTTGCAATCAAGTCAACAACATCGCTGGAAATGAAGTCTCCCTAACTAAGCAAGCCAGAGGCGACAGCGGCAAGGAACCAAAACTCCATCGGTGACAGAATGGAGAAAAAACCTTGGGAGAAACCAGGCTCAGTCGGGGGGCCAGTTCTCCTCTGACCAGACGAACCAGCAGTTCAATTTCAGGCTGCAGCAAAGTCACATTGTGCAGAGGACTCGTCTGGTTCCTGTGGTCTTGTCCCGGTGGCCGTCTGAGACAAGGTCTTTACAGGGGATCTGTATCTGGGGCTCATCTAGTTGTTACAAATTAATTCAAGTACTTTACTATAGCATGGTTCAAAAACACTAGTATTTACTATAATTTACTATAGTATTTTTTCATGTCTACAAATTAAACCAAAAAAACATGGTTGCTATAGTTTAACCATGGTAACCACAAATTAACCATGGTTTTGCTACAATAACCATAGTTTAACCATGGTGTTTGTAATAAAACTGTGGTTACACAAATGGTAATCAAAAGGCAAATAAACAAAACAAAACATGGTTACTTTTACTGTAATAAAACCATGGTTAATTTTCGTAAGGGATTGACTACACATGATATGGTTGAGAGACAGTTACCATGGTAAAAAATATGGTAAATGTGTGGACTTTTTACATGATCCCTTTCCCACGACAGGCAAATATCAAATTAATAATTTCATTCATAAATACGGGACGATCGACTATTTTATGAGACGGGTGGAAACCCTACCTGTATGCATCTTGAAGTCATCTAAATCCATCTTTTAACGCACTATATCGCTTGTCTTTGGTCCGTGTGGAGTTGTTAGCATTGGGGAAAAAATATCCCCTGTGGTGCCTCACGTGGTAACTCCAGCTTCATACATACGTGTCATTTTCACGTTTAGAGGAGGCGAAACGTGACACTCACATGTATCACTGAGTGGTCCAACGTGTCTATTACACATTTTGGCGTGATACCGGGTTGAATGGCGCATTCATGCACGATGCAAAGCAGTTTAAAGCAGATTCCTGCATGGGTTCTGTTTGATGCACCTGCACTCGCAGTAACTTACTTAACAGAACACCTGACCTGTTATCCGACAGCAGCACTAATTTAATTCTGAACCTGACCCGTTTGACATAAAGACTGTGACCCGAACCACACCCGCATTAAATGTACTACATCAGGTAGGCAAAATTATTTATTTTCTCATGTAACGCAAGCAATCAGATCAACATTAGGCATTCTAAGTTGGTGCTTTGAAGAAAAATAGACAAGCAGCGCAACACGGTAATTAACAGAGAAAAAGATAAGAATGCGCATCCTTTCTGTAAACAACACAAAAGTTTTGTCTACATCTTGTGAACAATCTGTCAGGCTTTCAAACAAATGTGCAAAAATCACATCATACGTGGAAGTGTGTACATATTTAAATGTAATCCCTTTGTAATCGTTAACATTTTCATAAGTAACTGTAATTTAATTACACATTTTTTCTTAGTAACTGTAACTGATTACAGTTACATTTATTTTGTAATTAAATTACGTAACGCCGTTACATATAACGAGTTACTCCCCAACACTGCATACACATCAGTACAGCAGTAATATTAATGCAAAACCATCCTAACGAATTATTTTTCAGGACAATACTGAATGATTCAGTGATAAAATCAGTGACTTGCCGCCACCTGCTGGCGGATTTAGTTTAATTTTTAGCGTATAATTGCAGTTACTAAAATAATTTAATATTTCTGTGCAGGTGAATGATTCATGGCAGAACTTTCCCTTTTGGGTGAACTGTCTCTTTAAACAGGGAAGTAACCGAGTCAGTGATGCCAACTTCATCAAAGATTACCTGAGATCAGTTCTGAAGAGGTTTAGCAGAGATTACGGCTGACGCTTGCACTTCTTGGCATGGTTTGTTTCTGGTGAGAGCCGCTCCGTTTGTTCTGAAACATAGGAACCGATCCTGATAACAGGAGCCTGTGCTCAGCGAGGAAAACACGGAACAAGCAGGATGTTTTCTTCATGTTTCACAGATAAATCAGCGGTCAGCCTTCATTTCTGTAGAGAGATGTTCAGGAGATTCACAGTATGAGCCCTGAACCGTCATCATGGTGAGATAGATGCAGCTCAAACCGGACTGCTTCCATCACTTGTGCATCAGTTAGGGCCAGATCAGATGAGTGAGATCTGAAGATTGTTGCAGTGCATCTGTGACTGGTTAAACGTGGCTGCTCCATACGGACGTGTTTGTGATTGGTGATCAGCAATGCAGTGACCTGAGCACCTCCGGAGAGGAAGCATGGCTATAACACAGCTGTAGCGCCTCATAGTGGACAAATGTGTCCTTACACTGGACACCCAGAGTCAGTCACACAGCAAATGAGAGTTAACTTTCTATGAGAGTTAACATGAACACTTCACAGGTGTATATATAATCCACACTGGCCCGAGTTAAATTAACACTTTCAAATAAAGTGTTAATAAAGTAACACTGACTCAAGAGTTAAACATTTCATTCAAAAATGAATAATTAAAACAATGGAAAGGGCACAGCATATGTATCCTGATTTGGTCCTTATGCATTTTGAATGTTATAGGGTTTATAACGCTTAAGATCATCAGCTTTCACAACAGCTTCAAACTCATTTCCATCAACAACCCTGAATGCATAACAATGCTCACTGAAGAGCTCTGTAACAAGTTTTCAACCACAAAATAAGCATTTTCACCCAACACAAGAATGTTGGTAATTTTACAGAATACTGGCAGCTCATGCTTTATCTCTGCGCATATGGCAAGACCAGGTCTATATCCAGTGCCATCAAGTTTAGTCCAACTGCTAGAGTAAATGTCTGTCTGTACTGGGATTTGCAAAGCATTGGCCAAGTCTTCACCATTTTCATAGTCACTTAGAGAGAAATAGTTTACTGGTCCAAATTATTTCTGCTGAAAACTGAGCGTTTCCCAGTGGTTTCCTATTGCCATTCGATGTTATTTCGCAAGCGACTTTGTGATGTTCTTTTTAGCATGTTTTTGGCTTCAAATCTCATGCTCCAGGAGTGCAAAAGAGATCCTATTTTCCTTATGCATGAAGGATAATGAACCATAAAATGGTGCTTTGGTATTAACTTTTTCTGAGGGTACACCAATTTGAAAAGTTGATGATGCTCGCTGATCAAGTGTTTCAGAAAAACAGTCATGCCATAAGTAACAACAGGTGAAAAGACTATATTAATAATGTGCAGTAAGATAAGCAACAAGTTCCAGTTTGGATTTCCTGGAGGCACACGGTCACCAAAAAGTAAGGGTGTGTTTCGCACCAAACAGAGTGTCTGTATAGAATTCAATCCAATGGAATTTCCACCATGTTCCAAGTTGACATTTGTCGGGCGTTTTTTGCTCTCTGTGTAGCCAAAGTCAAAAGAATAAATCCTTAAAAGAAGATAATTTTTCGATATTAAATTTTCAGTCATGTATCCAAATAAAAGTTTCAGCTCGTACTGCATTATATCAAAGGAATAATTGGAACAAACATAAAATAATACTGTAAAGTGTTCAACGAAGAGTCTCTTTTAAGAGTTCAACTGTGTATCTGACTGAATGACCCTGCAGTGCATCTCAAAGCTGGCTTTATCACGGACCACTACCCTTGTCCATCCTCACTATAAACATTCTGGGCATCAGATGTTTCAGTTAGACACAAGCGGCAAAACTAATTACTGTTAAAAGACTCAGTAAAACCAAGAAGAGCATGCATTGCCAAGTTATCTCCTACAACCTGACAAATTAAACCATAAACCACCTTTTCAGACGAAATGGGCAAATAAATCCCCTCGTTCTCAAGAATTTTATCATCATTTATCAAAGGAGCTAAAATGGCATCAAATCCATATTTTGTAACATCTTGAGAGTGAAAGAGAGAAACTAAGTGGATGTTCAGTACAGCAGAGTTCATAAAATAAAGAGAGCCAATCTTGTGAATCCCATGTTTTGTCCCCAGGGGATTGCACGTCTCCAAATCATCGTAATACAGTTGGATCTGTATGGAACTGTGCTTTGAAAACAATGGGTGGCCTCTGCACTAACTTCCATCACTAAAGTCTTTGCATACATCAGGACTGATGTCAAACCCCAATTTAAAAATGCTTACAAATATCTGTGTTGCGAAACATACATTTTAGACTATCCAAAATGGGGATGTACACAAAAGTCTCTTTAACTGGAACCTTGTCATAGGTGCCAGTTCTTTTGTTTCGTCTATTGTCATACCTAACATCAAGAACTATTTCTAATGGTTGAACAATTCCCCGTCTTTCACTGAAAAACTTTGCTCGTTTAGCTTCAGAATTAAAACGGATTTTCAAAACTCTTTTTAAAAGGTTCTGGGGCGTCTGGTCTAACAGCATCCTGCTTCATTTGTAAATGTAACTCTGTGGTAAACTCTTCAAGATCACATATAGTCGATGAAACTGTGGAACCAGAAGCACCACTTTCCTGCGGCTTTGCAACAACTGAAGCGCACATGTCCTTTAAATCCTCTTTAGAAAGAACTGGATCACTTTCAACACAATCTTATAATCGCATTTTTCAGACTACACATCGTTTGTCTTTTGAAACAAACTGCAACATATATTCCAAAGCGTTGTTGTTTTGTCAGTGCTGTCCAATGCAACCCTGAACACTCAACATAGAGTACACAAATGCATGTCCCCTTCAAAATATAATATTATGGCAAAGGTGTTTGCAAATGTTTGCTTTTGAGATGTGTTTGTGATATTTTGAATGCAGTGCTTCATGTTGCAAGAGATGTGAGGCATTTTGCATTTTGTGTGCAGTTATTGGATTTGTGTGTAAAGTCTTGAGAAGAAAAGAGGCAAGGTTTTGAAAATGTGTGCAAGCAGTTGAAAACAAAACCTGTAAAACCACAGGAAAAGGACCTGTGCTTTTAAATGTGCTTTATAAATCACTAGACTAAACTAAACTACTGCACATCTGGGCCCGTATTAACAAAACATCTTCAGGCTAAAAGTAGTGCATAACTCGCCGATTTAGAAGAAAATCTTATAAATAATGAGTGTGTCAGTCCTAAATGTAGGACTCCTAAATGTTTGCTCTAAGAGTATTTCACAAAGCGTTTTAGCACTAAAACTAGCTCCTAAATCTGTGAAAGGTTATAGGAGCAGTGAAGAGAAGTCCTAAGTCACTGAGACCAAGCCACAAACTATCCTGAAACAGCTGTTTCCAGCAATCTGCCTCTGAATGTAAACACACGTTTGATGATAATGAGCTTTTATAAAGGTATCGCCTTTGGTTCTGGAGGTTATCCCAACTCCTAATTTTCCTTTGATCATATCCTTGTTTTCATTCACAGAACATTTGATCTTACCACTAAGAGTTCTCCTAAATAGCAGTACAGTTTTTAACTAAGAGTTTTCTCTGGAAGCTGCTGAGACTAACTTGTACTAAGGAATAGAGAGAACTCTTAAAGGGTTAGTTCACCCAAAAATGAAAATTAGCCGTTGTTTTGCTCACCCTCATTAATTCACAACTACATGTCTACTAACTCTCAGAGTAGACTGTTAGGGTAGGTTTAGGGTTAGTCGAATACGTTGACATATACTTGCTTTGCTTCTTATAGTCAGTATGTTGTGGACTCATCAAAATAAAGTGTTAGAAGATATTAAGCAGACAGTCTACTAATACTCTAAAGACTGCTAGTTGATATGTAGTTCCAAGTTACTTACTGTTAGTAGAATGTCTAAAGTCTGTAACGTGTCTACTAACTCTCAGAGTAGACTGTTAGGGTAGGTTTAGGGTTAGTCGAATACGTTGACATATACTTGCTTTGCTTCTTATAGTCAGTATGTTGTGGACTCATCAAAATAAAGTGTTAGAACATATTAAGCAGACAGTCTACTAATACTCTAAAGACTGCTAGTTGATATGTAGTTGCAAAGTTACTTACTGTTAGTAGAATGTCTAAAGTCTGTGTGTGTGTGTGTGTTTATGTGTGCATGTATTTGTGTGTGTGTGTGTGTGTGTGTGTGTGTGTGTTTATGTGAGCATGTATTTGTGTGTGTGTGTGTGTGTTTATGGATATGTGAGCATGTATGTGTGTGTGTGTGTGTGTGTGTGTTTATGTGAGCATGTATGTGTGTGTGTGTGGGTGTGTGTTTATGGTTATGTGAGCATGTATTTGTGTGTGTGTGTTTATATGAGCATGTATTTGTGTGTAAGTGTGTGTGTGTGTGTGTTTATGGTTATGTGAGCATGTATGTGTGTGTGTGTGTGTGTGTGTGTTTATGTGAGTGTGTGTGTGTGTGTGTGTGTGTGTGTGTGTGTGTGTGTGTGTGAGTGTGTGTGTGTGTGG
>NW_015507464.1:70286-78394 GCF_001515645.1 Sinocyclocheilus grahami | reverse complement strand
GTGTGTGTGTGTGTGTGTGTGTGTGTGTGTGTGTGTGTGTGTGTGTGAGTGTGTGTTGTGGGCTGAGCTCTAAGTCTCGAGTGTGTGTCAAATATTTACTGCAGCAGCCTGTTGAACTGTGAAGGACGGAGAAAACCCGTCAGAGAGACAGAGAGACAGACATGATCTAGTGATGGAAGATGAAACGCTCAATATTTCCATGTTAAAGTGTCTCTGGTTTCTATTTCTCAGTGTTTGTCCTTCATGAGCTGCTTCAGTTGTTTTTCAAAAAGCCTGAGGAGGAGAAGCTCATGGCTTGTGTGCTTTGGGTGTTGAGCAATAGTTTGTCTGGTCAGCCTGTTTAACCACACTCAAGTTAAACGCTTCACCACCTTAACCAGCAAAACCAGTGCATTTGAGCAGCTGGAGTGCAGAAGCAGAGGCCTCTCTCAGCTCACAGCTGTCTGTCTGTCTGTGTACTCTCTCTGTCTGACTTCAGATACGCCACAAACACGCTCCCGCACCTCTGAAGTCATCCGTCTGAGTGTGTGTGTGTGTATGTGTGAGTTAATGGTGTGACTGTGGAAAGAGCTCGGGGTGGAGGGTGTGAAGTGTTTATAAGAGCTGGAGAATCATGAAAAACAACCAGAGATTGAAGCAGAAGATCCACGGACAGAGTCAGCTCTTCAGGTGCGTCTGATCCATCGGCCAGCTTTACATAAAACCAGCAGATGTGTGTGTGTGTGTGTGTGTGTGTGTGAGTGAGTGAGTGTGTGTGTGTGTGTGAAAGAGAGAAAAGTGTGTGTGTGTGTGTGTGTGTGTGTGTGTGTGTGTGCATGTGTGTGTAAATATGTGTCAGTTTCGGTGTGTTTCATGTTGTTTTGTGTGTTTCAGACGAACCTGCTGCAGTCATGAGTGTCGCTCTTCACTGTGTGTTTCTCTGTGTTTCTCTGGCGCTCGGTGCTTGTTATGGTGTGTATGAAGCTCTCAGCAGACTCACACAGACACACACACACACACACACACACACACTAACAGATGTCTCTCTCTCCCTGCAGATTCTCAGGAGAGCCGTGAGTCGTACGAGGGTAAATGTTCATGATTTCTGTCTCTGTTTGCTTTGGCTCCGTGCAGCACGTCTGTGTTTATGTGAAGCTGAAGAACCGCTGCTGGACTTCTGTGTCTAAAATCAGCTCAAGATCAATGCTGTGATGAGACAGTGTGATGAAAAGCTGCATTCATTTGACATAGACATTTGTTTATCCCATATTACTGTGCTGTACAGTAGCTTTGACACAATCTGTATTGTTAAAAGCGCTATTTATTAATAAAGATGACTTGAATTGACTGTGTCTTATGTCAAACAAACATCTGTTTTGTTTCAGTGTTTGTGAATCCATATCAGGCGAACACTTTCATGAGGAGTCCACAAGATCGCATCTACAACCAGTACATCTACAGGAGGTACAACACACACACACACACACACTTATATAAACACACACACACACACACACACACACACACACAGACACGCACCCCTGTCTAAATAAGAACATTCCACAGGTATGTGTTTTTATATACAGCTAGTTATAAATACTAACACCAAAGCCTCATAGAACACTGACTTCGTTGTTAGATTTAAAACAAAAATATTTTAAAAACATTTACTTCATTTATATATTGTTTTTACAAATAAGTATGTCCTCAAATGGAGGTTTTGTCAAATTTAGCTGACTTCATGGGACCAAATATACATATTTTGACATAAAAGTTGACAAATGTGATTATTTTTTTAACTTTATTTTGGACCTGATTTAGTATTGATTATGAAAAGCAGCTGATGTTTTCAGAACATAGCAGTTTGTCTTTGAGGACATAAGCCACCTCGTATTACAGATTTGTAAAATGGCTTTGACACTAACAGTGGTACTTGAGGCCCATTCAGTGAAACCATTCACTCATATATCTAATCTTTAGTCCATTACATACTTTAAACTCAGTTAGATCATGTAAAACGAACTTCTTAAAGTTCTCTACATTACACACATCACTCAAATCTAAGAGCTCTTTTGTATCATTTGGGAAACACTGTCATTTAAACACTCATTTACTGATGAGCTACAGCTTTGTTCACATATTTTTACCCCCTTGCATTCCTGTTTACAGTGTGTATTTATACAGTGGTGGCCAAAATTATTAGAACACTAATATTTTCAACAGCTGAATTTTTTTTTAAAATCAGTTATTTCTACCTTTTGTTGTAGTGTGTCAGTAGGAAATATCAGTTTACGTTTCCAAACATTCATTTTGCCATTAATTATAATAATCCAGTGAGATTTTTGTCTGACAACAGTCAGTGCTGATGTCCATAAAAACAGAGCCACTGGTAGAAATCACTGGCAAAAAAATAATCCAAAAAACTGAGTCCACAAACACAAAGTAACAAGTGCACAAGGTAACAGAGCGCAATACTGAAGCAAACAAGGGCTAACAGAACATGGTTTATATAGGGGAACTACTAAGTTCCCCTGTATAAATCACAGCTGGGAACAATAAGAACTAATAGACAGAGCAAAGGGTAATGGGAAATGAAGTCCACAAACAATGGACAATGATCCAGGAGGAGAGCCCTCTAGTAGCTGTCATGGGCACTCCAGCAGATGGCTGTGACATGATCCCTGCTTTAAGGAGCGGCCAGGGTGGGGCCAGGGTGGGGCAGATAGAGCGGGCAGCCAGGGCGGGGCCGGGAGCTTGACAGGCAGCATGGGCAGAGCTAAAGACCACCTCAGCGGAGCTGACAAGGCAGATGATCCCCCCCCTGGTGGATCAGGCAGGAGCTGAAGTGGACATTGGAAGTTCTGACTCTGGAAGCTCTGCAACAGAATCTGCCACCCCAGGAGGAAGTGGAGCAGGCTCAGGAGCAGACTCCTGGACTGGAATGAGCTCTGAAATGAACTCATAGTCTTGAGTGAGCTCAGGAGTGAACTCATAAACAGGAGCGGACCCTAAGGGCTCCTGGACTGGAGCAGGCTCTGGAGTGAACTCTGAGGGTTCCCAGATTGGAGTGTATTCATGAGTGGACTTAAGGCACTTGGGCTGGTGCGGGTTCTGAATTGTATTCTGAGGGCTACTGGACTGGAGCGAGCTCTTGAGTGGACTCAGAAGCTGCCCATGCATGCAGAACAGCCCATAGGTGAAAGGCAAAGGCAGCCTTCTTGATTATTGCAGCAGTGAAATTGGGCAGCTCTATAGGTACCTCTGAGACCACCGGAGTCTGGTCCTCCTGGACCACCAGAAAAGGGACCCCTGGAGTCAGGTCCTCCAGGATGTCCGGACTAGGAACCACCCAGAGTCGGGTCATCCAGGACCTCCGGACTAGGGACCACCGGAGTCAGGTTCTCCAGGACCACTGGACTAGGGACTAGGGACCACCGGAGTCAGGTCCTCCAGGGCCATTGGACTAGGGACCACCGGAATCGGGTCCTCCAATACCACCGGACTATGGACCACCAGAGTCGGGTCCTCCGGGACCACTAGAATTGGGACCACTGGAGTCGGGTCCTCCAGGACCACCAGAGTCAGGTTCTCCAGGACCACCAGACTAGGGACCACCAGAGTTGGGTCCTCCAGGACCACCAGAGTCAGGTTCTCCAGGACCACCAGAGTTGGGTCCTCCAGGACCACTGAACTTGGGACCACTGGAGTCGGGTCCTCCAGAAACCACCAGACTTGGGACCAAAGGAGCGGACTTTGCTGTCCTTCTTCTCGGCCTTCATTTACGAATCAGAGATAGTGAAGCCTCACTATTCTCTGGAGGTGTTGTAGTAGACTCGGGCATCTCCGGGGGCACTGCAATGGGCACAGACTGGCCTGGTGTTACTACTAAACTGTGGTAACAGAGATAGTCAATGAAACCCCAATAATCAAGAATCTTAAGTCCTTCCATACCGCACAGAGGCAAGGGGTTATCAAGGCATTCTTTAAAAACCTTGTTTAGCTCAAACTACAAAGTTCCAGTCCCACTGCCAAAGTCCAAAAAGTCTGTGCAAGGCCTCCTACTCCCAACCCCTGTTGACGCTGTGCAGCCAACATCTGGAATCGTGCTTTTCACTCCTTCTTAGAAGTTGGAGGAAGAATCCTAATGTCGCACAGTCAATGAAGGCTGACTAGCTGCTGGATCTGAAATGGCTTCAGTATTCTGTCACAAAATACTCTTGAGACAAAATTGAGGATCCAATTGCAGCTTTATTGTAGTCCCAAAAAATGATCCAAAAAACAGAGCCACTGGCAAAAAAATTATCCACAAACACAAAGTAACAGGTGCACAAGGTAACAGAACGCAATACTGAAGCAAACAAGGACTAATAGAACATGGTATATTTAGGGGAACTAATAAGAGTAATGACACACAGTTGGGAACAATAAGAACTAATAGACAGAGCAAAGGGTAATGGGAAATGAAGTCCACAAACAATGGACAATGATCCAGGAGGAGTGCCCTCTAGTGGCTGTCATGGGCACTCCAGCAGATGGCTGTGACAGAAACAGAACAAACTGAGACAGACTAAATCCAGAAGAACTGTGGCAACGTCTCAAGACGCTTCAAGAAACCTCCTGCAAAGCTCCCTGAGAAACTCTGCTCAAGTGCACCGAGGGCAAAAGCTGCTTTAAACGCAAAGGATGTTCACACCAAATGTTGATTTAATTTAGTTAATAGAAGTTAACTGATAAAGAAAATCTATTTATGACATTATTTTTGAGAGCATTCTCATTTTACAGCATTTTTACACAAGAGCCTAAAACTTTTAACAGTACTGTAGCTTGGCAGGAAGGTTTCTTGAAGCGTCTTGGAGACGTTGTTCTCCACAGTTCCTCTGGATTGAGTCTGTCTGCGTTTGTTCTGTTTCTTCATGTCACTCCAGACAAACTGGATGATAATCAGATCAGATTTCTGTGTGGAGCACAAAAATCTCACTGCATTATTATAATTAATGGCAAAATGGATGTTTGGAAATGTAAACTTATATTTTCTACTGACACACTACAGCAAAAGCTAGAAATAACTGACTTAAAACTATTTTTAGCTGGTGAGAATGCTACACAGCAAATTTGAAAGTGTTAAATTAACACTCACAGTGAGAAATTTAACACTTTTTCGGGGTTTATATAGGTCCACACTAAATAGAGTTAAACTAACACTTTAAATAGTGTTACTTTTTTTTTTACACTTGCATAGAGTTAAAACAACACTGTAAGTGTTCACCGTTAACACCATTAGTGTTTTCCCTCCCCCTCATTTACACCAAGTTAGTGTTGAAACTACACTAGGTGTGTCAATATTTTAACACCAAGAGACTAATTTACACACTAATATAGTGTTCATACAAACCCAGATTAAGGTAATTAAGTGTAATCTGTATTCGACTAAAAATACCTGTGCATTTAGTAAAAATAAATAAATAAATAAAAAGTCAACATGCTGTATCAGTTTGAAATTTTATTTTTAACACAGATGTAACAATTACACCAACACAAAAGAAGGTACAATATATTCACCATCATCTGACCCATATAAACACTGCAGATCAAAAGGCCTGAAGAACTTCAAGCTGTTGGCTTTTACAAGTTCACCCAACTCACAGTATCTCTGTACTTTAAAAGCATGATGATGTTCTGAAAAATGTTCTGTGAAAAGTTTGTCGACAATAAAATACACAGTGCTGTCAATGAAAAGTATTTTCCGAACCTGACTGAAAACAGGAATTTCATCCTCAATTTCATTGCATACAATGAGGTCTTGTCTATATTCTGTCCCATCTATTTTGACCCAGTTCATGGAATGCATGCTTGTCTGTATGGGATTCTGTAGCATTCCTGCCAACATTTCACCATTGTCAACATCATTCCAACAGAATGTTTTCATTGGTCCACACTCAACTTGACTCAATGGTGTTGTTTCCCAAAGATAGCCTATTAACATCTGATGACTTTTTGTCAAAGATTTGGTGATGTTTTTGAAATTCTTTAGTGTATTCTTAAAAACGTTATGCTTGGCCTCGAACCTCATGCTCCACATGTGCACTAACGGTCCAATTTTGCGAATACAGGCTGGATAATGGACCATAAAATGGTGTTTGGGGAGCAACTTTTTGTGTGGATACAACTCTTTAAATAATTCATGGTGCTCAATTATTAAATACTTCAGGTGGACAGTCATGCCTTTAGAAATACAAGGGGAAAACACCAGGTTTAGAATGTGAAGTAAGAGCAGGAGCAAATGCCAATTTTTATCACCCAAGGATACAATATCACCAAACAGTAATGGAATGTTTTTGATAAGACACAGTGCCTGGATGGAGTTGAGCCATATGCTATTTCCACTGTGCTCTAGATTAACTTTTGTAGGCCGATTTTTTCTCTCCAAATATCCATAATCAAATGAATATATTCTGGAGAGCAACTCACGCCATGTAACACATTTTTCTGAAAGATACTCAAACAGTAGTTTCATTTCAAATTGCACAACTTCTTCCAGGAGGTCATACATCACATCTAGAGAGTAGTTGTGGCACACATAAAAATACTGCAGACTATTGAGTGTTGAGTTTCTTTTGAGGCCATGTGTTGACTTGAGTTGAGGGTCAGATTCAAACTCACTGCAGTGCTGTTCATAAATGGTACGATCACGCAAAATAACCCTAAAATCATCCTCGTTTTAAACTAACTGGACATCAGCTTTTTCAGTCAAACATAGACGACAGGAGTAATGTCCACTAAACGATTCTGTGAACCCAAGGATTGAGTGCATGCCCAAGTTGTCTCCAATTACTTGACATATTGTGCCATAAACTTTCTTCGTTGATATAGGTAGTTCAATACCATCTGACTCCAGAATCTTTATGTCACGAATCAGTGGTTCCAAGATGGGGTCAAATCCATATTTTTTCACATCTTGCGCATGAAACAGAGCTATCAAATGGATATTCATCAGTCTTGAATTAAATTTTGGAGGTAGATTTCTAAGCACAAAATAAAGAGCACCAACCTTGTGTACCCCACGTTTAGAGCCAAGAGGGTTTGCAAATTTGTAAAGCACTGGGATGTTTTGAGAATAATGGATGACTCTGGAAGTAACTTCCATCACAGAAGTCCTCAAAATGTGATTTCTGCCTTCCTGTAAATTCTGTCAGCAGTGTACATACATCTGCATTTCGACACATACATTTTAATGTTTCCAAAATTGGGACATACACGTATGTTTCTTTTACTGGGACCTGATCATAACATCCAGTGTTTTTGTTTCTCCTCTTGTCATATCTCATGCCAAGCACAATTTCAACAGGCTCCACGACACCCCATTTGTCAACAAAATAATTAGCTCTTTTAGTTTCGGTGTTAAACATGGAAAAGGGACTCTCAAAATGCCCCAAACTATCTTCGACAGCTGATCTGATGGGGTTATTAAGAGGAATGACAGAAATCACATCTTGACGAGTTTGGCTATGCAGTTCCGTGGTGAGGTCCTCAAGGTCTGAAACAACTGATGATACCAAGCTATTGGCTACTCCGCTGCACTGTAATTTGGCCACAATTGAGGCACATACAGTGGGTACGGAAAGTATTCAGACCCCCTTAAATTTTTCACTCTTTGTTATATTGCAGCCATTTGCTAAAATCATTTAAGTTATTTTTTTCCTCATTAATGTACACACAGCACCCCATATTGACAGAAAAACACAGAATTGTTGACATTTTTGCAGATTTATTAAAAAAGAAAAACTGAAATTTCACATGGTCCTAAGTATTCAGACCCTTTGCTCAGTATTTAGTAGAAGCACCCTTTTGATCTAATACAGCCATGAGTCTTTTTGGGAAAGATGCAACAAGTTTTTCACACCTGGATTTGGGGATCCTCTGCCATTCCTCCTTGCAGATCTTCTCCAGTTCTGTCAGGTTGGATGGTAAACGTTGGTGGACAGCCATTTTTAGGTCTCTCCAGAGATGCTCAATTGGGTTTAAGTCAGGGCTCTGGCTGGGCCATTCAAGAACAGTCACAGAGTTGTTGTGAAGCCACTCCTTCGTTATTTTAGCGGTGTGCTTAGGGTCATTGTCTTGTTGGAAGCTAA
>NW_015507464.1:53815-70253 GCF_001515645.1 Sinocyclocheilus grahami | reverse complement strand
AGGAGAGGGTTCCGTCGGGCCACTCTGCCATAAAGCCCCGACTGGTGGAGGGCTGCAGTGATGGTTGACTTTCTACAACTTTCTCCCATCTCCCGCCTGCATCTCTGGCGCTCAGCCACAGTGATCTTTGGGTTCTTCTTTACCTATAAGGCTCTTCTCCCCTGATAGCTCAGTTTGGCCGGACGGCCAGCTCTAGGAAGGGTTCTGGTGGTCCCAAACGTCTTCCATTTAAGGATTATGGAGGCCACTGTGCTCTTAGGAACCTTAAGTGCAGCAGAAATGTTTTTGTAACCTTGGCCAGATCTGTGCCTTGCCACAATTCTGTATCTGAGCTCTTCAGGCAGTTCCTTTGACCTCATGATTCTCATTTGCTCTGACATGCACTGTGAGCTGTAAGGTCTTATATAGACAGGTGTGTGGCTTTCCTAATCAAGTCCAATCAGTATAATCAAACACAGCTGGACTCAAATGAAGGTGTAGAACCATCTCAAGGATGATCAGAAGAAATGGACAGCACCTGAGTTAAATATATGAGTGTCACAGCAAAGGGTCTGAATACTTAGGACCATGTGATATTTCAGTGTTTCTTTTTTAATAAATCTGCAAAAATGTCAACAATTCTGTGTTTTTCTGTCAATATGGGGTGCTGTGTGTACATTAATGAGGAAAAAAAATTTACTTAAATGATTTTAGCAAATGGCTGCAATATAACAAAGAGTGAAAAATTTAAGGGGGTCTGAATACTTTCCGTACCCACTGTATATCTGCCGTCTCTCTCCTGGAAAAGGTAACATTTTCAATGAGAGCAACTTGGGGATCACTTTCTCCGACAAACAAAGAACCTGACTGATTATTAACATTTTGAGATGACAATTCACCAGATGGCAAATCAGGAGCTGGACTGGCATCAACAACATGAAAACTGTTCAAATGCTTTCGAAAACCAGAATATGAGCAAAACTGCCGACTACAGCCACTCTGTGCACATAACAACCTAAACTTTAACGAAGGATAGAAACTGTGTGTGACTCTTAAATGAGCTATCAAAGAGTGGCTGTTTGCATACAAACTTTTACAGAGGAAACACGTCAACATTTAACCTAATTTAAAAGCTTTGCACGCAGTTTCCTTAATCTCGGAGACTCACTTGAAAGACCAACATCTATGTTGTAAACTGTGGTCTGCAGGAAGGTAAAGAAGTTGACCATGGCTTCCTCGTAGGACAGGTTATAGTGAACTTTAAAAAGTTCATCAAAGGCACTCAAGGAGCTGGTTCCAGCGCAAGGGATGAGGTGCTTGTCCACAACGACGTAAAAGTGGTCGATCCTGCCCTTAATCCTTTCTGATCCCAGTAGGAATGGCTGGTGGCCCTCCCTCCCACTGAGATGGCCTTCAATACTGGTGCAGGACTGAAAAAAGCACAAACAAAAATGATTAAATAAACCAGGGAAGAAAAAAAAACACTATATAACACACCTTAACCCAATACATGCCAAACAAAACCAGTTGATATCATGCTTTGTGTATAACAGTGAAAGTCTACACCCTCAGCCAAACCAAGCTATGTGACTGACTGACTTCATTAGAACACAAACAAAGAGTTGTACATGGACGTCCGAGAGCTGTAGGTCAATATAATGCAAGCGAACACGTGCAATCAGTGCAAAAAGGAACATTTAGACACATTATTCCAGTTATTTTCAATCCCTGTTCTGTGTACCCACCACTCTGCATGTCATGTATCTCCCTTATTCAACAAACCTGATTCAGATCTTCACCTCATTAGGCAAGAGCTCCATGAAATAAACTAAAGGGTTAGTTCACCCAAAAATGAAAATTCTGTAATTTACAGAAAAGGTTGTAACCCACAGGTTGTTCCAAACCTGTATACATTTCTTTGTACTGCTGAACACAAAGATATTTTGAAGAAAGTTTGTAAACCGACTGCTTTGGGCAGCCATTAACTATCATGGTACTTTTTTTTTTACTATACAAACTTTCTCCAAAAAATATCTTCCTTTGTGTTCAGCAGTACAAAGAAATGTAGAGAGATTTGGAACAACCTGAGGGTGAGTAAATGACAATTTTCATTTTTGGGTGAACTATCCCTTAGGTGTGTCAGGTCAGAGAGACAAAATGTGCAGAGGGGTGAGTCCCAAGGACCATGATTGAAAACCACTGCATTTTAGATTTTATAACCAAAATCATAATTAAACATTCACAATGACTTTGCAACAGTATTGTTAGTTTTACCTTATGGAAATGCACAAGTCTGTCAACAGCCTCTGTTGGACTGATCTTAGTCTTCTTCCTCCCTGGAGCAGGAGGCAGGAGATGCAACAGCAGCAGAACAGATGACATGTCACTGTCCCAATCTGAATAAGTAGATGTTTAGGGGGTGGTGGGCGATTTAGGATAAAACAAAAACAAACATTTAGTGCTCAAAATAACAAGAAACCAGAGCAAATATGAAATTGACATCCTCATAAATCATGCCAACCATTGTCAGATCATTGTCCACCTGCTGCATTGCGAAGACACTGAATTTCTGCTGTTGATGTAAGACACTGGGCTTCATTGATGATCTTTTGCTTGAATGCCGTCTCCCACCTCTCAAGAAACTTGTTGTATGTTTCAGCATTGAACAGCAGAGCAAAGTCCTGATTTATCTAATGACAAAGCATATTACAAGATTTTTAAGAGATTACTTTTCATCCTTTACCAACAAAATGGATAGTGTGTGCATGTTGTTTTGATAGACTAAGACATCATGAATGTGCAAATGAGTCGAACATAGTAATTAAAGTATTTACTTGAATTCTTTCAAAATCTATCACTGGCATGAATGAGCAAGAGTGATAAATATGAACGAATGCAATCATGTCAAAGAGTAACCTTATAAGATACTTAAAAAGCTGGCATATCTAAAACGCATTTAAAACAATCTTTGAAAAGGAGAATAAATGTTTTTACCAATCCTTTTACATCCAAATATCTTGGAAAGACATCAAGGACGGCAGCTGATCTTTCAGGATTATGTACCAGTTCTTGTCTATGAAAGTTGAAAGTTTCCTTCATCTTTTGCATAACTTCAGCTTCATCAGCTGTATGGACAAGGAACGAAATTGCTTCTCTGCATGCATCTCCTTCAAGTTGTTGCACATCATCTATCCTTCTTCGTCGACTTGGTCCTCCACTTTCAGTCATCTCCAAGCGAACACGTTTTGGGTTCTTCCTCGACAAAGTTTTAAGGCGCCAGGAGATGAACTCTGTTCCCTTTTCCGGATCGTAGAAATGCTCCTGTCAGAAAGACAAGAGAACACTTTTTGTAAAATCTGAACATTATGTTAGTCATTACATTACATTTAATAGATAAACTGCTATTACATGTAAAACAATCTTTGAAAAGGAGAATAAATGTTTTTACCAATCCTTTTACATCCAAATATCTTGGAAAGACATCAAGGACGGCAGCTGATCTTTCAGGATTATGTACCAGTTCTTGTCTATGAAAGTTGAAAGTTTCCTTCATCTTTTGCATAACTTCAGCTTCATCAGCTGTATGGACAAGGAACGAAATTGCTTCTCTGCATGCATCTCCTTCAAGTTGTTGCACATCATCTATCCTTCTTCGTCGACTTGGTCCTCCACTTTCAGTCATCTCCAAGCGAACACGTTTTGGGTTCTTCCTCGACAAAGTTTTAAGGCGCCAGGAGATGAACTCTGTTCCCTTTTCCGGATCGTAGAAATGCTCCTGTCAGAAAGACAAGAGAACACTTTTTGTAAAATCTGAACATTATGTTAGTCATTACATTACATTTAATAGATAAACTGCTATTACATGCCACAAAAAAGGAGCACAAACTTCATGTCCAACTAGATTTTGTTACAAGCACATCAATACAAAAGATTCTTACATAGCCCTTTGTTGAAAACGGGTCTCTCAGGCTAGGAAAGAGAGAAATAATGCCCATGGCATACGTTTCCCGCTGTTTGCAGGTGGGGATCCTCCGTCAATGTAAAAAAAATGTTATTGCTAAACTTTACCTTGTTTTCTACACCGTACAGCTGTGTGTATTTCTTGCATCTGTGCATTGAAGTCTTACCCATGAATTTCTGTCATGTGACTGACAACAATATTAACAAGCTGACGTCTGGTGCTGTGCTTTAAAGTTTTAGTTTTCTGGTATTCTTCAAGCACTTCCTCACCACCAGATTTGTTTTCCAGTGCATCTTGGACAATCTTATTAAACATGACCACAATACAGGTGAACACTTGAAGACTACTAAAATGGTGAAATAATTATTATATGGATAAGTTCACCATAAGGAAAAACATGCATATATACCTGTTTTGCATTTTCAGCGTCCATGTTAAAACTGTTGCTGGCCATTGCGGCTTGATTTTGCACTGCTCTCTCAGGCTCTTCATGGTCAGTTGAAGAGAGTGAAAGCGTATCAGTGCATGTGCTGGGGGTTGATGATCTTGTGGGTGAGAATTCTTGAGAAAAACAAAACAATTTTCATGTTTTCTCTAAAGGCATTAAATCAAACAGGGCTTTGTCTAAATGTTCTTTACTTCTGTAGCAAGAATTTTGCATCACAAATCCAATTAAAAGGTTAGTACAGCAAAAAAAATAAAAAATCTGTCATTAATTACTCACCCTCATGTTGTTCCTAACCCATAAGAACTTCATTCATCTTCAGAACACAAATTAAGATGTTTTTGATGAAACCTGAGAGCTTTCTGAACCATCCATAGGCAGCAATGTCATTGCAACTTTCAAGGCCCAGCGCTGCGCTTACTACGCGAATAGCATAGGAGAATGACGTGGAAGTGAGAAGATTCTTGAATAAAGTCTTTATTTTTGTTTTTGCACACAAAGTTCTCTCATCACTTCAAAACATTAACATCGAACCACTGTGGTCACATGGACAGTTAATGATATCTTTTCTACCTTTCTGGGCCTTGACAGTTGCAATTATGTTGCAGTCTATGGAGAGATCAGAAAGCTCTTGGATTTCATCAAAAATATCTTAATTTCTGTTCTGAAGATGAACGAAAGTCTTAGAGGTTTGGAAGGAATGAGTAGGTATGAGTAATTAATGACAATTTTCATTTTGGGGTTAACTAACCCTTTAAAACAACAATAACAATAGTAAAACTAAGGATACACCCTTGTCAGTTCTCATTCTCCTATATCTAGCTGCAGTCAACACTGTTAACCACCTGATCCTTTTATCCACCTTTTCATGATTGGATATTAACCCAAACAAATGTGACAATATTGTAGCCTGGACCATTTTAGACAATGTTTGAATTATTAGCACTTCTTATGTTATTGCCTCCTCATGATGAATCACTTGTTGTATTCTCAATTTTTTTAAGTCAATTTAGATAAAAGCGTCTGCTAAAGGTAAATGTGTTTCTGACCCAAAAACGCGCATTACTGATTGCTGCTCACTTAAACAGTCAGAGATTATTTGTGGAACAATGCACAGTTATACTAAAATACTGGAGACAAAAATGCATTACAATGTCTTATTTTGGCAACACAAATAACGTGAGCCCCTAGAAGGGGATGCTGCTATTTGCGTTAATTTAACTCATTAAACAGTTAGGCTACACAAATCACAGAAATTACCCCGTTATCTACCCCAGATTCTAAGAAAACTTAAGTTTAAAACTGCTAACATTAACAATGCCATTCTTACCTCAATTTGCTTGCTAACAAGCGGTGCAGCTAAATGGCCTCGAGATGCTGTCGGTGGTCTGTCGCGTTATCTGAAAAGAAATGCTGTTAGCACTCTAGCAATGTTGAGAAATGTACTAATATTATTCTGAATGGCGAGAAACGTAAACTAAACATGAAAATTGGTCAATTTAAGTGGTTATAAAATATTATACCTGTTTGAACACTGTCCTCTCCTCGTGGTCATCCGCCATTAATCAAAAAGGAAATAATGTGCAAGGACCGGAAATTGAATCAACTCATCACCAGTGTCAATTATGTCAGCTCGCTGTAATTACACTGACCACTGATTTACACTGCAAGTGTTAATGCCATTCAAATCAACACCAGAATCAACACTTTTTAACTCTGATAAATTAACACCATAAAAACAACTCTAAACAACACTGGATATTTTGCTGTGTAGTGTTCTAATCATTTAACTATGTACTATGTGTGTGTATGTATGTGTATGTACAGTACATACACACACACACACATACAGTAAATATGCATAAAAGCCAAATCAGGAAGTCAACTTTATTTCTAAAGTGCTTTATATAGTATAGATTGTTTCACAGCAGCATCACAATAGTATCAAATTCACAAGCAGCTCTAACAAGTCAATAGTGTCATTCTGCAGCTCAAGTCAGTTCAGTATTGATTCGGTTCAGTTGCATAACTGTAAAAATCATCAGTTGTACATACATACTGTATATACAGTGTATATGTGCATATGCATGTATGTGCGAGTGCTATGACAAACTCCTGTATACTCTACTGCACTCTGAACAAGCAAAATCACAAAAGAGTAGTGTTTTACATTTTTCACGTCTTGTGTAGTTTGGCGTGTGTGTGTGGCTAATTATTTTATGTTTGTGTTGTGTGTATGTTTTGGAGCCATAGTTTGTAAAGGTGAAAACTGTAAAGGTTGTCGTCAGGCGTTTGTGATGCTCAGACGCTGTGTTTGTGTGTGTGTGTGTTTCAGGAAGTCTCCGGCCGAGCGGCGGGCCGAGATCTGTGAGGATTATTCGCCCTGTCGTCTGCTTGCGCTGCGCTACGGATCACCGATTGCCTATCAAAAGTACTTCAGCGCTCAGCAGCTCAAGCCCAACCCACATCTGCGTCGCTACTGAGCCCCGCCTCCACGCTTGCATACGACCAATCAGCCTCTTCCTTTAAATAATGCCTTACAGACCAATTAAGCCCAGACACCTATTTACACATATATAAGTGCTTCTGTGTGTCACAGGTTTGTTACTAACCTCCTCTCGCTCTCTGACGACGGGCCAGTTTGCTCAGATATTAACACAACTGCGCTTTTGCTCACATATTCTCAATTATTCAAAGCTAAAATCACGACGGCGCCTGTATTTCATGATAATCTGCATTTCTTAATTGATACAAATATGAGTTGTCCGATGAAAAAGTTTCCAGACAAGAAATGAGTGGTTTTAATCAGATCACAGTTGTGTTCATTTGTTAATCACAATTAAACTGCTGCAAACCTGAACCGGTCTCTTCTTTCATCTGCTGATTATTGGACGTTATTTGGTGTTCGTCTGCTGACCTCGGTCAGTCACTCGGGATCCACGTGTACAAGCGGTTTATTCTGAGGCGATCACTGAATACTTTCGCAGACTTTGTGGCCCCTGCGCTCCAGAGATTCGTAAGTCAGACGGTGAAATTACACAGCTGCTGTCCAAGAGCGAGTTTTGTGTGGGAATAAATAGCAGCGCGGCACGACTGGAGAAGCAGAGCCAGAAAACATTCTTGTTAGTTCAGCATCGGAACCCTCGACCAGAGTCCTGCAGACACACACACACACTCTCTCTCACACACACAAACACACAATAAACAGCCAATATGTTAATAATAAGCATGCTAATAAGCAACTAGTTAATACTGCCCCCCACCCCCTATACCACACACACACACACACACACACTATAACACACTCCCACACACACACACACTATAACACACTCACACATACTATAACACACACACACACACACTATAACACACTCACACATACTATAACACACACTCACACACACACACACACTATGACACACTCACACACACACACACTATAACACACACACTATAACAAACTCACACACACAGACAGACACACACACACTGTAACACACTGTAACACACTCACACATACTATAACACACACACTCACACACACTCACACAAACACACACACACACTCACTCACACACACACACACACACACACACACTCACTCACTCACACACACACACACACACACACACACTCACTCACTCACACACACACACACACACTCACGCACACACACACACTCACTATAACACACTCACACACATACACACACACACACACACACTCACTCACTCACACACACACACACACACTCACGCACACACACACACTCACTATAACACACTCACACACATACACACACACACACACACACTCACTCACTCACACACACACACACACACTCACGCACACACACACACTCACTATAACACACTCACACACATACACACACACACACACACACTCACTCACTCACACACACACACACACACTCACGCACACACACACACTCACTATAACACACTCACACACATACACACACACACACACACACTCACTCACTCACACACACACACACACACTCACGCACACACACACACTCACTATAACACACTCACACACATACACACACACACACACACACTCACTCACTCACACACACACACACACACACACACACTCCCACACACACACACACACACACACACACACGCACAGATGAGAGGAAAGCACACAACTCCAGGTGATTCCTGAGGAGCCGCTTGGCCCTGAACATCATTGGTGCAGGAACAGCTGTAATTAAAGTCTTTATATGAAATGTTTATATGAAGCTGGTTTCCTCCGCTGACGAGCCGCTCGCATGCAATCACATTATTTGAAGATTGTGGGGTTTGTGGACGGCTCCTCCTAGAGTCTGTGCTGATACTGCAGTGTGTGTGTGTGTGTGTGTGTGTGTGTGTGTGTGTGTGTGTGTGTGTGTTTGATTCCTCATCCAATCGTGATGTCAGATCGTTGTGATGTCACGTTATAAATGAAGTGAGCGACACAGAGAAACAGTCACAGATCAGCTGAAACACGGAGACAAACATGAAGAGCCTCACACTCCTGATCTTCTGCTGCGTGATAGCTGCATGTCTGAGCGCAGGTCAGTCTGTGTGTGTGTGTGTGTGTGTGTGTGTGTGTGGTAGTGTAGTGTAGTGTATATGTGTGTATGATTGTTCTCTCTGTGTTCTTCTCTTGTAGGTCTTCCTGACACTAAATCAGTGAGTCCTGCAGAATCTCCCAGTGATGATGGTGAGACACGTGTGTGTGTGTGTGTGTGTGTGTGTGTGTGTGTGTGTGTGTGTGTGTGTGTGAGTGAGTGTGTGTCCGTGTGTGTGTGTGTGTGTGTGTGTGTGTTATAGTGCGTGTTATAATGTGTGTGTGTGTGTGTCAAGGTAAAGTAAATACAGTGTTGTTCAAGGGCTTGTGCTGATCTGTGGTGATTCAGTCCTGAAGTCTTTCAGTCTTTCTGGGGGTCTGTAATTATCAGCCATTCCTGAAGATCTCATTCAGCTGCTTCAGGTGTGTTTGTTTAGAGCTGAACTTTGCAGGAAGAGATTTTCCCTTCAAGTAGAGTCAGAAATATCATCATTACATGAATGATTGATTGCAAAGATATATGAGGGAACGAGTATGACGGAGTTTCTATCAGTTCTTTTCATTTCATCAGGATGGTCCGTTACGCTAAAGAGCTTCTCTGGCCGCAGAAGAGAGCCTCTTCATCTGAATAGGCAAGGCAAATTTTATTTATAGAGCAAAAGTTTATCTCAATCATAGTTGTTTCAAAGAGCTTTACAATAAAAATAAATCTGAATTTAAAAGAGAAAAGGAAAGAGAAAAAAAGACAAAGGAAAATAAAACAATTTTCAAAAACAATTGAGGTAAGCCAATATACAACGTGTTACAGTAATCCAATCGAGAGGAAATGAGTGCATGGGTTACAATTTCAAAGTCTTTACTAGAAAGAAAGTGTTTCACCTTGTCACTGATCTGAGATGAAAAAGCTACTCTCTACTCTTTGAGGCCAAAGGGAGCATGTAGAAGGAAAACAAAAGAGGGCCAAGAATGGATCCCTGAGGAACACCACAATGGATAGATATAGGGGGTGAAGTAAATGACCCGATGTTTACAGATAAAGTCCTCCCCTATAAGTATGAGGCGAGCCACTCTAAAGCTAGGCCCTGAACCCCAACAACACGCTCAAGTCGTTTCAGAAGAATATCGTGGTCGACAGTATCAAATGCGGCACTCAAATCTAAAAGTATCAGGACAGCAGATGACCCAGAATCAATGGACAGCAGAATGTCATTTGTAACCTTCAGCAATGCTGACTCTAGCTGTGTCTCATTTAGAAGCCTGCGCCCTCCGGAGGTCGAATCCTCTGTAGGATGCATATACGAAGTGTCCTCAACCTAGAATTAAACGAGACGGCCTTCGTAGGACAGGCGGAAAAGAAACAGGAAGTATCACGTTGCTATGCCAACACATTTAGAGCATGGTTACGCTCTCACACTACTTAAATTAAAGAAAATTATTTCTAAATTTGGAAAGTAATTTGAAAAAAAAATGCTTTATTTTGTTCAATGTTTGAGGAGCTACAGCAGGCATCTGTTAGAGAAAAAAAGGAGGAGGATATTAAAAACAAAGTTTATCCGTTTTTACCGAGGCGATTTAAGGTAAGTTGTAAACACCACATCTGTGCTTGTGTGTACATCTGCCAGCGCCCGCATTTTTCAAATTAACAACAGTTGTTTACGGCAACGCAAATAATTGTGGGTTATCTGTAGCAGCGAAGGATACACCTCATGCATCCTCTTATTTCCCGTGAAAGAAGGTCGCATTCGAAGGTCGCATTCGGAGTGTCCTACTTGCTTTTCTGAAATGAGACAGCCTCAATGACGTATGCAGCCTTCGAATGCGACCTCCGGAGGGCGCAGCCTTCTAAATGAGACACAGCTTCAGTGCTATGCAGAGCTCTAAAACCAGATTGAAACCAGAATACATGCAGGTGTGTACTCATGTGTCTCTTCTCAGGTGTGTTTGTGAAACGAGACGTGGCCTCAGCAGTCGTGAGACAGAAGAGAGCGGGGACAGCACCTGCAGACTTGACTTTGACTCAGCTGGAGAGGTACACACTCACAGACACACACTCGCACTCGCACACGCACACGCTCACGCTCATGCTCATACTCACACACACACACTCACACTCACTCACACACACTCACACACACACACTCTCACTCACACACACTCACACACACACACTCTCACTCACACACACTCACACACACACACTCTCACTCACACACACTCACACTCAGACACTCTCACAGACACACACACACACACACTCTCACACACACACACTCACACACACTCACACTCAGACTCTCTCTCTCACACACACACTCACACTCACACACACACACACACACACACACACACACACACACTCACACTCACACTCACACTCACACTCACACTCAGACACACACACACACTCACACTCACACACACACACTCAGCAGTGGTGGAGAGTCTCTCACACACACACTCTTGTCTTCCAGTCTGAGGGAAGTGTGTGAAGCAAACCTGGCCTGTGAGAACATGATGGACGTGTCCGGCATCATCGCGGCCTACACTGCGTACTACGGGCCCATTCCCTACTAGAGCACCTACCCTAACCCGCGTCAAAGCGCATTATAAGCATCTGTCAAAAATGATAAAAAAAAAACATAAGCAGAGGAGTTGCTGAAGCCATACCAGATCATAATAAAGAAAGAAATCAAATACTGCAGTGTCGTCTGGAGTTTTTACTTCTACTGATCAAACCATATCTGATTATTGTGTTTGTCAAAAGTCACTTTTATCACTTCATACAAAACAAAACACACACTCACTATAACACTTCACACACTCACACACATACACACACACTCACACTCACTCACACTCTCTCTCACACACACACACACACACACACACACTCACTATAACACTTCACACATGCATTTTCATTCATTCATAAGCTATAATGGTTACAATAAAATTTTAGTTCAAAAATTTAAGTGCCATTGTTTAAAAAACATGCTTTATTGACTAACGTTTCATAGACTTCCTACATTCCAAGAAAACATGCCCTACTATTTCCATATTCGCACATTCACATAATCCAGAAATATGCTTTCCAACAATGTACAAAACGTAATTTAACATCCCTACGTATTAACTTAAATGATTTTAGCAAATGGCTGCAATATAACAAAGAGTGAAAAATGTAAGGGGGTCTGAATACTTTCCGTACCCACTGTACATGGATATCTATTTCTCTACCTAAGCTCTCCTTCACTATATAATCTGCCTGCTCATTCCCTATCACCCCAGCATGCCCAGGCACCCAACAGAAAGTGCTCTAAAACTCTAAAAATCACTCTCAAGATGTCATTTACAATATCAGATCGAACTTTAGATTGTCCTGCTCTTAAATGTTCCAGAGCTGCTGCAGAGTCAGAACAGATAAAAAACTTCTCTCGGTCTGACTTCTTCAATCCACCATAAAGCCCATAAAATTGCCATTAACTCAACAGTAAGAACAGAGCTTCCATTCGAAATACGTCGACCGATTTATAGTTTCTCCTCATACACCCCAAACCCAGCTCTCCCATTAACTGGATCTCTAGACCCATCTGTAAAAATGATTATACTACTCTGATTAATTGAATTAAGATATACCACTATTCTTGGTATCACCTCCATCTTATCTTTTTCCTGAAGAAAAGCAAACTCAACTTTCAACTCAGGCATCACCCAATATGGCATGGGTAACCATCCAATATGCTCTGCAATACCTCCCTGTTCCAATCCCATCTTCCTAGCCCACTGATTTACATTAACAAAAAAATTATTATATTTCCTACTTCCAACAAACTCTTGCAACAAACACCTTGCTGGATACGTATAATTACATCCACTAAGTTTTACCCAGTACTGTAGTCCTAATTTAATACGCCTTAACCATAAGGGCATTTCTCCCATTTCAATAAGCAAGGCTGAAACTGGGGAAGTTCTGAAGGCCCCACAACAAATCCTCAAAGCTCTTGTTTGCACTACATCTAACCTATCCAAAACAGTTTTAGAAGCAGACCCATATACAAAGGACCCATAATCAATAATGGACCTGATCATGGCCTGATAAATTATTAATAACGTCTCCCTATTGGCCCTCCATTCACATCCAGCTAGACTTCTCATAACATTCTAAACTTTTTCACACCTCTCCACAATCTTACCTACATGTACAGCCCAAGTCATATGTTCTTCAAACCAAACACCCAAAAATGTAAAAGCCTTTACCTTCTCCAATGGAGACCCATACAAATACAGCCCTATATTAGGTAATTTTCTTTTAAAACCTAATATCATATATTTTGTCTTAGATGCCGAAATTTTAAATCCCCATGTATTCCCCCATTCCTCCACCAACACTAACATTCTTTGAATCTGCTTTAAAACAAACCCTACATTACGCCCTCTTTTCCAAATTGCCCCCATCATCTGCAAATAAAGAAAGCCCAAATCCGCCCTCCATTTTACCAAAGATATCATCAATCATTATATTAAATAACACTGGACTGATAACACTTCCCTGTGGGGTTCCATTCTCTATTTCCACAATTTTTGAACTAACACTACCAACCTTTACTTGAACTATTCTTTTAATTAAAAAAATCCTTTATCCAATTAAACATTCTTCCCCTAACTCCTAAATCAAAAATGTTAACCATTAATCCCTCCTTCCACAAATAATCATATGCTTTCTCAATATCCAGGAAAACGCTAACTACTACTTCCTTATTGCTAAATGCCCTTTTAACATCCTGATCCAACACTGCAACTGATTCCACTGTAGACCTTCCATTCCTGAAACCATTCTGAGCATCAACAAAGAGTCCTTTAGCTTCTAAAAAATATACTAACCTATTTGTTACCATCCTCTCCATAATCTTACAAAGCACTGCCGTGAGCGCTATTGGACGATACGAGCCCGGATCAGATGCCTCTTTAACTGGCTTTAAAATTGGGATCACAACGGCATGTTTCCATTCCTTTGGCAAATTACCCTCTTCCCACACTGTATAACAAAGCTAATATTTCACCAAGTACAATATCATCCAGATGTTTAATTAACTCATAAGACACCCTATCTCTCCCCGGTGTAGTATTTGCCCCAGACATAATTGCATCCTTCAATTCTTTTATAGTGAAAAACAAATTAATAGGATCATCATTTTCTAAACTCCTCTCCAACTTCCACTGATTAACTGCCATTAACTCATCTCTCATCCTACACCTCTCAACCCCCAAAGTTTCTGATCTATGCACTTCTTGAAAGCTATCAACACACATATCTGCTTTTTCCTTATTGGAAACCGCCTCCACATCACCCTTCTGTAACACTGGTATTGATCTTCTTTTATATATCCCTGACATTCTGTGTACAGCTGACCACAATTGTCTTACTGGAGTTTCAGGGCCTAGCGTATTACAAAACTTCCTCCAACTGTTTCTCTTTGCATCCTGTATAACTCTTCTTGCTACTGCCCTTAAACACTTATACTCAATTGCATTAATCAATATTGGGTATTTTCTTAATCGTCTATATGCTACATTCCTACTCTTTACAGCTTCATCACATTCTTTATTCCACCAAGGAACCAGCACACAGCACTTAGGGTTCTGCATCATTGTAATGGCATGACAAGCAGCCTCATGTATCATATGACTAATGGAAGTATTCCAAGTATCTACAGAACCCGTCATATAAACCTCTCCTACTAAGCTTAAAGCTTTCTCCTGAAATTTATCCCATTTAGCCTGAGAGAAATTACATCTAGGGACTATCTCTTCTACTTCACTTCTCAATTCCCTACCAAATTTACATACAATTGGGTAATGATCACTGCCCATTGTATATGAATCTAAAACATCCCATTCACCTACTGTAGCTAAGTTTGAGGAAGCAATTGATAAATCTATATGACTACAAGTATTTCTCACTATCTGATACCTAGTTGGCCTTCCATCATTTAACACTACCAACTCATACTTATCTAAAAATTCTTCTATTATAACACCATTTTTGTCCCTGTGATCACTACCCCATATTGGATTATGCGCATTAAAATCTCCAACCCATACAACAGGACATTTTACCTTCTCCATTATCTCACCAAAATCTGACATTACCAAAGATTGACAGGGGTTATAATAATTTATCACAGAAATAGGATTGTAACTAGTCCAAATCTCCACAACCAAACACTCCGTCTTAGAATTAGTATCAACTTTCCTATACTGCAACCCATTTTTAACAAAAGTTGCACATCCCCCACCTGATCTATCAGACCTATCTAATCTAATACATTCATATCCTGGAATTACAAAATCTAACCGTGGTTTTAACCATGTCTCTTGGATACAAATCAATTCTGGTACTTTAAATTCATCAACAAAACACTTTAATTCCTGACCATTACCAGTCAAACTCTGGGCATTCCATTGAAGTATATACCACATTCAGATGTTAATGAGGGTACAAATCCTCTTCCCCATCAACATCCTCCATACTACTAGCCCTCAACAACTGTGACCTTTCCTTACACTGACCTTTCTTCACATATTGATGTAATTTGTCTGGCAACTGCTTTAGATTAGCTGCTTTCTTAGCTCCCACCAACACATCTGAAACAAAAGACAGAAAAGACTCCTTATTAAAAATGTCAGATGGAAGCGCAGACGGCAAATTTGGCTCAATACTCTGGCTTCCTGATACCACCTCATCCCCAGATCTTCCATTTCCACTCTCTCTTGCCACTCTTTGAACTGCCTCTGCATACGACACCTTCCTCTGATCCTTCACAAATTGTACACGCTTAGCCTGAACAAAGCGTCACAACCGTAGAACCCTGCTGCATGATTCCCATCACAATTAGGGCACTTTGGGACCTCTGCCTTACAGTTTTGATCTCCGCCACACTTTGCATGCCTTCTTTTCCCCCGACAAGACCCAGCAACGTGTCCAAACCTCTGACAATTATGGCAGCGCAACGGTGGTTTAACATACTCCCTCACATTATATGCCATACTCCCTAGGAACACTTTCTGTGGCAATATATCATCTTTAAACGTTAAGAGAACTGGTGGGTCTCCGGCTCCATCTCTTTGCTTAAATCGCACCACTTCAATTACCTGGGCCCCTTTAAGGTTTTCTAGGATTTCTTTCTTGGATAAATCTGCAAACACTCCATACACCACTCCCTTGACTCCCTGTTGACTTCCTCTAGGAACAAAAGCTTCCACCTTGACCACCAATTTCCCCACACCTCTAGCATCATCATACTGTTTCCTATTTTTACAACACACTCTTAACATTCCGTTATACAATATCTTGGCCTGAAAATCCTTGCCTATCTGACTTTCCAAAGCACTGGTAACCTTTAATAGATTCAATGCTCTAAATCCTGCATCCCCCTGATCATTGCCCTTAACCTTAAACAACACAACAA
>NW_015507464.1:39924-47733 GCF_001515645.1 Sinocyclocheilus grahami | reverse complement strand
ACATCTGAAACAAAAGACAGAAAAGACTCCTTATTAAAAATGTCAGATGGAAGCGCAGACGGCAAATTTGGCTCAATACTCTGGCTTCCTGATACCACCTCATCCCCAGATCTTCCATTTCCACTCTCTCTTGCCACTCTTTGAACTGCCTCTGCATACGACACCTTGCTCTGATCCTTCACAAATTGTACACGCTTAGCCTGAACAAAGCGTCACAACCGTAGAACCCTGCTGCATGATTCCCATCACAATTAGGGCACTTTGGAGCCTCTGCCTTACAGTTTTGTATTGAATGATCTCCACCACACTTTGCACACCTTCTTTTCCCCCGACAAGACCCAGCAACGTGTCCAAACCTCTGACAATTATAGCAGCGCAACGGTGGTTTAACATACTCCCTCACATTATATGCCATACTCCCTAGGAACACTTTCTGTGGCAATATATCATCTTTAAACGTTAAGAGAACTGGTGGGTCTCCGGCTCCATCTCTTTGCTTAAATCGCACCACTTCAATTACCTGGGCCCCTTTAAGGTTTTCTAGGATTTCTTTCTTGGATAAATCTGCAAACACTCCATACACCACTCCCTTGACTCCCTGTTGACTTCCTCTAGGAACAAAAGCTTCCACCTTGACCACCAATTTCCCCACACCTCTAGCATCATCATACTGTTTCCTATTTTTACAACACACTCTTAACATTCCGTTATACAATATCTTGGCCTGAAAATCCTTGCCTATCTGACTTTCCAAAGCACTGGTAACCTTTAATAGATTCAATGCTCTAAATCCTGCATCCCCCTGATCATTGCCCTTAACCTTAAACAACACAACAACTCTTCACTTCCCCACAGATTTCCTAATTTTATTTCCTTCATCTCCTGACATTCCAGGTCTTTCACTTGATGCTCCCCTCTTAGAGCCTCCCTTATCCCTAATCACTGTCTGCTGAAACTTATCCCATTTAGCCTGAGAGAAATTATATCTAGGGACTATCTCTTCTACTTCACTTCTCAATTCCCTACCAAATTTACATACAATTGGGTAATGATCACTGCCCATTGTATATGAATCTAAAACATCCCATTCACCTACTGTAGCTAAGTTTGAGGAAGCAATTGATAAATCTATATGACTACAAGTATTTCTCACTATATGATACCTAGTTGGCCTTCTATCATTTAACTCTACCTTATCTAAAAATTCTTCTATTATAACACCATTTTTGTCCCTGTGATCACTACCCCATATTGGATTATGTGCATTAAAAATTATCTCCATTATCTCATCAAAATCTGGCATTACCAAAAACATCCTCCATACTACTAGCCCTCAACAACTGTGACCTTTCCTTACACTGACCTTTCTTCACATATTGATGTAATTTGTCTGGCAACTGCTTTAGATTAGCTGCTTTCTTAGCTCCCACCAACACATCTGAAACAAAAGACAGAAAAGCACTGTCTGCCACCCACCTCCCTCAATCCCACCACTCCCCGAAGCCATAAGCTTCTAATTCCCCCTCTTTCCCACCAATTATCTAACTCTAATAATACTAATCTCTCTACTACTTTCAAAATTCAAGATTTTTATTTGTCACATGGTTATATAGAGAATATATGACCAGCAGTGAAATGTAAGTCAGGTCCGCTCCATCTCCATTATCTCATCAAAATCTGGCATTACCAAAAATTGACAGGGGTTATAATAATTTATCACAGAAATAGGATTGTAACTAGTCCAAATCTCCACAACCAAACACTCCATCTTAGAATTAGTATCAACTTTCCTATACTGCAACCCATTTTTAACAAAAGTTGCACATCCCCCACCTGATCTATCAGACCTATCTAATTTAATACATTCATATCCTGGAATTACAAAATCTAACCGTGGTTTTAACCATGTCTCTTGGATACAAATCAATTCTGGTACTTTAAATTCATCAACAAAACACTTTAATTCCTGACCATTACCAGTCAAACTCTGGGCATTCCATTGAAGTATATACCACATTCAGATGTTAATGAGGGTACAAATCCTCTTCCCCATCAACATCCTCCATACTACTAGCCCTCAACAACTGTGACCTTTCCTTACACTGACCTTTCTTCACATATTGATGTAATTTGTCTGGCAACTGCTTTAGATTAGCTGCTTTCTTAGCTCCCACCAACACATCTGAAACAAAAGACAGAAAAGACTCCTTATTAAAAATGTCAGATGGAAGCGCAGACGGCAAATTTGGCTCAATACTCTGGCTTCCTGATACCACCTCATCCCCAGATCTTCCATTTCCACTCTCTCTTGCCACTCTTTGAACTGCCTCTGCATACGACACCTTCCTCTGATCCTTCACAAATTGTACACGCTTAGCCTGAACAAAGCGTCACAACCGTAGAACCCTGCTGCATGATTCCCATCACAATTAGGGCACTTTGGGACCTCTGCCTTACAGTTTTGATCTCCGCCACACTTTGCATGCCTTCTTTTCCCCCGACAAGACCCAGCAACGTGTCCAAACCTCTGACAATTATGGCAGCGCAACGGTGGTTTAACATACTCCCTCACATTATATGCCATACTCCCTAGGAACACTTTCTGTGGCAATATATCATCTTTAAACGTTAAGAGAACTGGTGGGTCTCCGGCTCCATCTCTTTGCTTAAATCGCACCACTTCAATTACCTGGGCCCCTTTAAGGTTTTCTAGGATTTCTTTCTTGGATAAATCTGCAAACACTCCATACACCACTCCCTTGACTCCCTGTTGACTTCCTCTAGGAACAAAAGCTTCCACCTTGACCACCAATTTCCCCACACCTCTAGCATCATCATACTGTTTCCTATTTTTACAACACACTCTTAACATTCCGTTATACAATATCTTGGCCTGAAAATCCTTGCCTATCTGACTTTCCAAAGCACTGGTAACCTTTAATAGATTCAATGCTCTAAATCCTGCATCCCCCTGATCATTGCCCTTAACCTCCAAGGAAAGTGCAATTATTAAAGAATACAAACACAAGAAAATTATATATAAATATAGGTATGGAAAAAAGATTAAAAAAAAAATAATAAAATAAAATGTGCAGGACAGTATACTGTAGACTTAATAAATATTAAGAGGAGCAGGAATGTACAAGAGAAGAATGTGCAAACAGGTTGTACAGGGTAGTTACATAGCAGTAATAGAGGTAAAAATGTAAATAAATAAAATATTACAGAAATTGCTGTGTGCAAGTGGCAATGTCATTATATTAAGTGTCTTAATGATAATTAAGTGAAGTCATGTTGGTGTTAGGAGACTGAGTTTGAGTTTAGGAGCCTGATGACCTGGGGCAAGAAGCTCCTCCTAAGTCTCTCAGTTTTTGCCATCAGGCTACGGAAGCGCTTACCAGATGGCAGCTAAATGAAAAGATAGTTACCAGGGTGGTTGGAGTCCTTGATGATTTTAACAGCTCTGCTTTTGCAGCATTTGAGGTAGATGTCCTGTAGAGAGGGGAGAGCAGACCCTGAGATGCGCTCAGCTAAGCGCACAACTCTCTGCAGGGCTTTGCAGTCTTGACTGGAGCTGTTCCCATACCACACTAAGATACACTGAGTCAATACACTTTCTATGGCCCCTGAATAGAAAGCTTTCAGGATTGCTGGCGAAACCCTGAATTTTCTCAGCTGTCGCAGATGGTACAGTCTTTGCCTGGCTTTATTAACCTGAGTTTGGATGTGTGAAGTCCAAGTCAGGTCCTCGGAGATTCAGGGTGATGGAGTTGGAGGTGAACTGGCCTACTTTCACCACTTGAGGTCTACCAGTGAGGACATCTAGAATCCAGTTGCAGAGTGAAGAATTCAGGCCGAGGTCCATGAGTTTAGAAGCTAGCTTGATGGGGACTATAGTATTGAAAGCTGAGCTATAGTCGATGAATAGCAGCCTTACATAGTTCCCACTGCTGCTGTCAATGTGCATGAGGAAAGAGTGCAGGACGTGAGAGAAGGCATCTTCAGTAGGTCTGTTGGGGCGATAGGCAAACTGAAGAGGGTCCAAAGTATCAGGGATGGAGGAGCAAATGTTGTTCTTTATAAGTTTCTCAAAGACCTTCATGACTATTGACGTGAGGGCAATTGGACGATAGTCATTCAGGCAAGAGGGGTTATTGTTCTTAGGCACAGGGATGAAGACAGATTTTTTAAAGGGGGTGGGAACCACCGAGGTAGCAAGGGACTCATTAAAGATGGATGTAAACAAACCAGCGAGCTGATCAGCACAGGACCTCAGAACACGGCCAGAAATCCCATCAGGACCGGCTGCTTTCCTGACGTCCACTCGCTTTAGGGCCCTCCGAACCTCGTCCTCCGACACAGTGATTACATGATTATCGCTGCTCTGTCTGCAGCTTCCTGACGCGCTGATTGGCAGAGGCGCACTGCCTCGCTTGCATTCAAAGCGGCTGTAGAAAGAGTTTAACTCGTCAGCCAGCGGCGGGTCTACGCTCACAGCTGCAGAGGATTTATTTCCAAAGGTACATTGAGCTGAAAATGGGACTCTATTCGTTCCCTGTGACGGAGTTTGGTGGCTCTTACCGCCCGTCGGAGATCATAGCACGATGCTTTGTACTCACTCATGTTCCCCGACGGCAGACCGGCGTTGTATGCGGCAGTGCGTTTGTTTACTGCAGCACGGATTGTTCTGTCCACCCATGGTTTCTAATTTGAGAAGGTCCTTATGGTTATTGTATCTGTTGCTTGTTCGGTTAGCGTGTTTACAAAGCTTAATGCTACATCCGTGAACTCGCTGACGTCAGATGAACTCGTTCGGAACATGTCCCAGTCGATGTCATCAAGAGCCGCCTGTAGCATAGCTTCTGAGTGGGAGGACCAGTGCGTCACTACTCTCTGCACCGGGGGTCCTTGAACGAGCCTTTGTTTATATTCCGGTGTGAGGAAAATGGCGGCATGGTCCGATTTGCCAAAAGCCGGTAGTGAGCGAGCTTTGTAGGCATTCTTAAACTGGGAGTAGCAATGATCCAGTGTATTCAGACCTCTAGTTGGACAGGATATATGTTGATAAAAGTTCGGCATGACCTGCCTGAGGTTGGCTTTGTTAAAGTCCCCCGCAATGATAAAAGCAGCATCAGGATGTTTGTTAATGTAACCGCTGAGCACATCGTGAAGCTTAGACAAAGCCAAGCTGGTGTCTGCCTGTGGTGGAATGTAAACAGCAGTAACGATGATCGATGAAAACTCCCGGGGCAGATAGAATGGACGGAAAATAATGGATAAATGTTCCAGATAAGGCGAGCAGGAGCGTGACAGAGTGGAGATATTCCTGGGATCACACCATCTCTTGTTAATCATGAAACACACTCCACCACCTTTGGATTTACCAGCCTCGGCTGTTCTGTCCATCCTTAAAACAGAGAAGTTATCAGATGACATTACAGCAGTGTCCGGGACCGAGGTCGTTAGCCATGTTTCAGACAAACAAAGGATGTTACAGTCCCTAATGTCCCGTTGGAAACTTATCCTGGCTCTAAGATCGTCCAACTTATTCTCTAAGGATTGGACATTGGCAAGCAGAATGCTCGGCAGAGGAGGGCTGTGTGCTCTTTTCCTCAGTCTGTTGCGGATCCCAGTGCGCCTCCCGCGGTGTTTCTTAATCCGTCGCCGCGGTGGGTTATTCAGGTGGCCATTGTTCATCTCGGCGTTCCGGAGAATCTCAGATGGCCACGATGGGTTGGAGGATAAAGTGTCCTGAAACAGGTTAGTGTGGCAGTGTCCAATGTCCAAAAGTGTTCTTTTGTCATAAGTGATCAGTGCAGACGATATGTGTGTAAAAAGAGAGAGCAGAAGAAAGTACAAAAGTAAATAAAAGCACAATCTAAGTGAAGCGACCTGGACGGCATCCAAACTCAGCGGCGATTATCAATTCTAATAATACTAATCTCTCTACTACTTAAAGAAAGGGGGAAAAACAAAAATGACAATGGCTTTTCCAGTGCAGAGCATAAACTGATCACCTGAAACCAACTCCCTGCAAAACCGTCACACTAGTCTAAACCTCACCTGCTTTACTAAATGAAGCGAATGAAATATCAGAGAATAGCGATGGGCGCGTTTGAAGCACTGCCTCGTGAAGCTTCGAAGCCTTTGCGATTCATTTGTTTCGAATCAGTGATTCGGAGCGCGGAGCCAGAGTCACGTGACTTCAGCAAACGAGGCTTGGTTACGTCACAACTCTTTCTTGATTTCAATGGTTTGCTGTTGGAGGTGATGATCATAAAACAAACAAGACCTGCTCATTAATAATAATAATATTTAATGACATTTTATTATTTTAATTGCATTTATTACATTAGACTTTCAAGAAAGTATTTGCAGTGGGTTTGTAAAAGCTGTTTTTAAGCATGTTTTAGCATGGGTTTTTGTTGCATTTACACACTTTTGACCATTCGAGCGTTTCGAAACACTGAATCATTTTGATTCGAAGCTTCGAAATACTGAATCATTTAGATTCGAAGCTTCGAAACACTGAATCATTTTGATTCGAAGCTTCGAAACACTGAATCATTTTGATTTGAAGCTTCGAAATTATTAGTTTCTCTCATCACTGTCAGAAACCATAAACATAGAGTCAAGAAAGAGAAATACGATTGGCTAGGAATTTGATTTGAACTTAGAGGAGCTCAGAGACTTGTTTATCGGTTCGGATGGCGGCAAACGATAATGACAAAATATAGAAGTCGTCGTAATGGAAATGGACCAGTGACGCTAGATAGTATCGATGAAACAGATAAGGAGGATGACCAAATGGAGTCAGGAAGGACAGAAGAAGAAGAGGGTAGTAGAGATAGGAAGGAGGATGTGGGTACAAAGAAAATTAAAAAAAAACATTAGGAAAGAGAGGTAAGAAGTTCGGAGGAGAGTGGAAATGAACAGGAGATAAGGAATGGAAATCTGGATGAGTTAAAGGTAATTTTTACATTTAAACCAGAAGGTGGAATACAAAAGGTAAGTCCAATTGCATTAACTAAAGATTTGAGGAAAGTAGTTGGAGAGATTAAGCATGCAAGAGTGTTACAGAACAGAGATTTGTTGATAGTTTGTAACAATGAAGAACAAAAGAGGAAAGTGATGGGAATCAAAGTAATATGTAAGAAGGAAGTGGTGGTGTGGAGTGGAGGGATAACTGGAGTGCCATTAGATGTGTCTATGGAAGAGCTTAAAAACAATGTAAACGGAGGGCAAATAGTTGGTGCTAGGAGATTGTTTATGACTAGAGAAGGGAATAGAATGGAGAGTCTTTCAGTTGAGCTCAGATTTGTTGGAGATGTTATGCCGGATAAGGTAAAACTTGGATTTATTAGTTACACAGTTAGGCCTTTCGTGCCTCCTCCTTTATGGTGCTATAATTGTCAAAAATATGGGCATGTGGCTATGGTGTGTAAGTCCAGGAAAAGATGCGCAAGATGCGGGGGGAGCATGATTATGGAAAATGTGAAGGAGCAGGGATTAGGTGTTGCAACTGTGGAGGTGGTCATAGTGTAGCATTTGGGGGATGTGAGGTGAGGAAAAGAGCTATTGAAGTGCAGAATGAGAAAGCTAAGGAGAGCATAACATATGCAGAAGCTGTTAAAGTGGTCGTTGCAAGGAAAAAAGAGAAAGTGAAAGACGTGCAACAAGAGGATAGGATCGAGGTTAATTCAGAGATGGATGGTAGGATTAAAGAGGATACTATGATTGTGAGCAAAGTACATTTTTTGTTATTCATAGTCAAGTCAAGTCACCTTTATTTATATAGCGCTTTTAACA
>NW_015507464.1:28971-30150 GCF_001515645.1 Sinocyclocheilus grahami | reverse complement strand
AAATGGGATGACAAAGAATTAACTTGACGGAGCTCAAACTCAAACAACACGGTAGCTGTGTCATAAGCCATAGCTGTGCACCAGCTGTTTAAAGAATAAGAGAGTCCCATGGTGGAACGAAGAATGTAAAAGTGCTATAAGAAAGAAAAGGAAAGCATTTAGGAGAGTTAGGAAAACACATCATTTTCCAGATTTAATAGACTATAGAAAAGCACAAGCAGATGTAAGAAGGACAGTAAGAAAGCCAAAATAGATATTGGAAGTCATACTGTAATGAAGTGGGTAAGAATACACCAGTAGAGGAGGTGTGGGCATGATTAAGAAAAGGAAAGGAATTAAAACAAATAAGGAATGTCCAGTTTTATAAATAGTAAATAGTTCAGAAAATGTAACTGATCAGAGTAAGCATATGTTAAAAGAGTATCCAGATTTAATGGGAAAGGTGACTGGTAAGGGCTTGCTGGAGGCACCATTCTCTATCAGTGAATTAAGAAATGCAGCAAGAAGAATGAAACGATCTGCTCGGGAATGGATGGAGCAAGTTATTCTATGAAGGTGATGTTAGCATTTTACAACAGAATATGGATGGAAGCTACACTTCCTCAGAGTTGGAAGGAAGCATTAATTATATCTATTAAAAAGCCTGGGGAAGATCCAACTAATCCTCTGAGTTATCGGCGATAGCTTTAACTTCTCATTTCTGTAAGGTCGTGGAGAGAATGCACTGGATCAAAGTGTGTTTAGCTGGGGAAGAGGGACTTTGCATTCAGTGGCATCTTTAGAAGATCAGCTCTGCATCTCGCTCTTGTATGTGCGCGCTGCTGTCGATTTAAATAATAAAAGTCCGGCAGCGGAAGTGATGTGGGTTCAGGAGCAGGGGCGCTTCCGCTCAGTGCAGGAGGATGGCTAGCGCTTTTGGACGCGTTTGTTGATACACGTGAATATTAGACCTCTGTTTAAGCGACTGAGGTGAGTTTGACTTCTTCTCCCGCTGCATTCATATCCATATCTACGCGTGTGTTCCGTGTGTGTATGAAGCGCTGAGCCACACAGTCACAGAGGACCGTTTGATATCATGATTAGCCGTGTTTACATCGCTTACTGTGCAGCATCTTCATGAGGTGTGTGTGTGTGTGTCTCTGTGTGTGTGTGTGTGTGTGTGTGTCTGTGTGTGTGTGT